>NW_006922024.1:689428-709134 GCF_000298275.1 Orycteropus afer afer | reverse complement strand
CGGGATCGGGCAGTGTTTTGTTCTGCTGTGCATGAGGTCGCTATGAGTCAGAAACGACTCAATGTCACTTAACAACAACAACAACAACAACCCCCAAAAATAAGATACTTGGGAATACTTCTTACCAGGGACACAAAAGACCTGTAGAAAGAAAACTATAAAAGAGTACATCAAGAAACCATAAGGAGACCTACATAAATGGAAGAACATATCATGCTGGTTAATAAGATTGAACATTGTGAAAATGTCAATCCTAGGCAAAGCAATCTATACATTCATTGCAATCCCAATCTAGATCCCATCAACATCATTTAAAGATATGGGAAAAGCAATCACTAACTTTATATGGAAAGGAAAGAGACCTTGGATAACAAGGCACTATTGAAGAAAAGTAACCAAGTAGGAGGTCTCACACTGCCCAATATCAAAGCCTTCTATATAGCCACAGTAGTCAAAACTGCCTGGTATTTGTACAATGACAGACACATACACCAATGGAATAGAACTGAGAATCCAGAAATAGATCCATTAACGTATGGTCAGTTGATCTTTGACAAAGGGCCGAAATCCATTAAATGGGGAAGTGATTGTCTGTTTAACAAGTGGTGCTGGCAAAACTGAATATCCATTTGCAGAAAAATGAAACAAGATCTGAACCTCAAATCATACAGAAAAACTAACTCCAGATGGATCAAAGACTTAAATATGAAAACTAAAACTATAAAGTTCCTCATGGAAAAGCTAGGGGCAAATTTATGGGCCGTAATATATGGCATAAATAGACTATCAAGCATAACCCAAAATACACAAACAGCAGAAGAAAAACTAGATGAATGGGACCTTCTAAAAATTAAATTGGCATGTGCTTCTAAAGACTTCTCCAAAAGAGAACCTATAAATTGGGAAAAAAATATTCACCAATGACATGTCTGACAGTGGACTTATCCCTAAAGTTTATAGAGAAGTCCAACACCTCAACAACAAAAATACAAATAATCCAATTGAAAAATGAGGAGAAGACTTGAATAAACACTTCATCAAAGAGGATATTCAAGTGGCCAAAAAACATGAAGCAATGCTCATGATCATTAGCCATTAGAGAGATTCAAATCAAAACAACAATGAGATACCATCTTGCCCCAATACTTTCAACAAGACAGAAAATAACAAATGCCGGCAAGAATGCAGAGAGATTAGGACTCTCTTACACTGCTGGTGGGACTGTAAAATGAAAACAACACTGTGGAATGCAGTATGCGGATTCCTTGAAAAGGTGTAATTAGAAATACCATTTGACCCAGCCCTTCCATTACTAGTTATATATTCTCAAGAAGTGAAAGCCAGGACAAGAACAGATATAAGCACACCCTTGTTCATTGCAGAAGTATTTACAATAGCCAAAAGATGGAAGCAACCTAGGTGCCCATCAACAGAAGAATGGATAGCCAAACTATGGTACATGCACACAATGGAATACTATGTAACCCTAAAGAATAACAGAATTGGCAAAACACCACATAATGTGGATGAATTTGGAGGACATTATGCTGAGTGAAATAAATCAATCACAGAAGGACAAATAATGTATGTCTCCCTTATTGTAAAAAGTCAAGGAGAGGTTTATATATGGAAGGAAATTTTCTTTGTTGGTAACCAGGAGTGGGAGAGAGGGAAGGGAACACTGTTAGATAGGTAGAGACAAGTATTGATTTTGATGAAGGAAAGGGCAATGTACTAAGTGTGAGTGGTCAACATGGTGGCATGGAGGAAGAGGAAGACATAGTGCATGGGAGGAAGAGACAACAAGGATGAACCCTTTTGCACATACAATACTGCATTGTCAATGAAGGCAAACTTTGATATATGGGTGGATAGATGGGTGGACAGGCTGAACTATTAGTTATGTCTATGCAGGAAGGTGTGTGCCATAGACCATGTATAGGGTTGGCAGAAAATGCTCTTTAAGAATTCCTGGTATATACTAGGGCTGAGAAGGGGCAGGTCTATAGTCACTTCTTGGCCACTGCTACCCAGATGGAGTGTGTAGTTGGACCTGTGGCTTCAGGAGCATAGTCATAGGGGACATCAAGCTCAATTGGCATAACACACTACCCAAAACATTGTTCCACATCCTGGTGTGGTGAGTGTTGTTGTTAGGTGCCGTTGAGCACTGACTCATGGTGACCCGCATGCACAACAGAATAAAACACCACCTGATCCTGTGCCAGCTCCATGATCCTTACTATACTTGAGCCCATTGTCACAGCCATTGTCTTAATCCATCTTGTTGAAGGACTTCCCCTCTTTCGTCGACCCTCCACTTTACCAAGCATGACATCCTTCTCCAGGGAATGGTCCCTGTGACAAAATGACCAAGGTAGGTGAGATGAACTCTGGCCATTCTCGCTTCCAAAGAACATTTTGGCTGCACTTCCTCCAGGACAGATCTGTTAGTTCTTTTAGCAGTCCATGGTAGTTTCAGCATTCTTCATCAGCACCACAACTCAAAAGCATCAAACTGGGATCTTAAAAGCTTTCAAGCAGCCATCTAGATGCACTGATGGGTCTCTCCTCATCCAGAACAAAGAATAATTAAGAGAAGCAAGATACGTGGAAACAATTAGTCCAAGCAACTAGATTGTGCCAGGGTACCACTATCAAACATTGTAGGGGTATCTCTGTAGGAGATCCTGGATAGAGTGGGAGAATAAAGTGGAATAAAATTCAAAATCATTAAAAAAAAAAAAAAGGACCAAATTTGGTGGTCTGATATAGCCTGATGGAACAACTGAGACTATGGCCCCTCGCTTCCCTTCAGATCTGGAATTGAACCCACTTCTGTGCTTACAGCCAAACAAAAGACAGAGAGAAGAGCTGACCATTTACATTAGGTAGATACACTCCTTGGAGAGATCAGTCATGGGAGAATAGAAGGGCTCTTGTGCACAGGGAAATTTTCGGGGAGCAGGAGTGAATGTGAGGGAAGGACACAGGGAAGAGCTAACTATGGGGAGTAAGTGGGAGGGGAGCTATTGCCTTGTGGGGAATTGTAGTCAATATCATGAGACTAAGTGTATGTGAAGAGCTCTGGTGGTGTAGTGTCTAAGGCATTTGACTGCTAACCAGGAGGCTGGTGGTTCAAACTCACCACCACTCCTTGGATGGAAGGTTGGGCAATCTACTTCTGTAGTGATACCACCTCAGAAAACCAAGGAGGGATCACTATGAGTCAGATCCGACTCCCTACAGTGGTTGCACTGTTGTGCTAAGTGTATGTGGGCTGATGTATGGAAAGCGAATTTGCTCTATAAACTTTCACCCAAATCACAATAAAAATTTAAAAAGTAAATAAATAAAATAAAAAAGAACAATGGTACTGAAGGTAAAGTCCGAGCAGCACTGAAGGAGTTGGCAAAAAACAAGCTTCTAGGAATTGATGGAATACCCTTTGAGATGTTTCAGCAAACAGATATGGTACTGGTGGCACTTACTTGTTTATACCAAGCAATTTGGAAGGCAGTTACCTGACCGAATGACTGGAAGAGATCCATATTTGTGTCCATTCCAAAAAAAAAGAAGATCCAGCAGAATGTAGGGTTTATGGATTGATATCTTTAATATCATTAATATCACACACAAATAAAATTTTGCTGAAGATAATTTAAAAGATTGTTGCAGCAGTATATTGACAGGGAACCCAGAAATGCAATCTCAGTTCAGAAGAGGACATGGAATGAGGAATATCATTGCTAATATCAGATGGATCTTAGCTAAAAGCAAAGAATACCAGAAATATGTTTAATTGTGTTTTATTGACTATGCAAAGGCATTCAGCTGTGTGGATCATAACAACTTATGTATAACATTGAGAAGAATGGGAATTCCAGAACACTTAATTGTGTTCATGAGGAACCTGTACATAGACCAGGAGGCTGTGAATCAAACAAAACAAGGGGATACTGCGTGGTTTAAAATCAGGAAGGGTGTGCATCAGAGTTATCCTTTCACCATACTCATTCACTCTGTATGCTGATCACATAATCTGAGAAGATGGACTATATAAAGGAGAATGAAGCATCAGGATTGAAGGAATATTCATTAATAACTTGGGATTTGCAGATGACACAACCTTGATTATAGAAACTAAAGATGACTTGAAGCACTTACAGATGAAGATGAAAGGATACAGTCTTCAATAAGTATTACACATCAACAGGAAAGAAAAAAAAAAAAAATCCTCACAACTGGACCAATAAGCAACAGCTGATAAATGGAGAAAATATTGAAATTGTCAAGAATTTAATTTTACTTGGATCTACAATCAATGCCCATGAGCGCAGCAGTCAAGAAATCAGAAGTCATATTGCAGTAGGCAAATCTGCTGCAAAAGACTTCTTGAAAGTGTTGAAAAGCAAAGATGCCACTTTGAAGTCTAAGATATACTTAACCCAAGCCATGGTATTTTCAGTTGCCTCATATACATGTGAAAGCCAGACAATGAATAAGGAAGACCAAAGAAGAGCTGATGCCTTTGAATTTTGGTATTGGTGAAGAATACTGAGAAAACCAGGGACTGCCAGAAAATTGAACAAATCTATCCTGGAAGAAATGTAGCTGATACGCTCCTTGGAAGTGAGAGTGTCCAGACTTTATCTCATCTACTTTGGTCATGTCAGAAAAGACCATTCCCTGACAAAGGATATCATGCTTGGTAAAGAAGAAGGTCAGCAAAGAAAGGAAAGACTGAACAAGATGGATTTACACAGTAGCTACTACTATGGGCTCAAGTATAGCAAGGATTATGAGGATGGTGCATGACCGGGCAGTGTTTCATTCTGCTGTATTTAGGGTCACCGTATGTTGGAGACAACTCAACACCACCTAACAACAACAACATGGTAAGCATAGCTATTACCTGTAGGTCCTCAGTGCTCACTGCCATGGAATCGATTCAACTCATAGCTACACCTCCTTGGGTTTCCGAGGCAGTATCTCTATGGAAGTAGATTGCCCAGTCTTCCTTCAGAGGAATGGCTGGTGCGTTTGAACCGCCAGCCTTCTGGTTAGCAGTCAAATGCCTTAGGCACTATGCACCAGAGCTCCAACCTGTAGGTATATCATGTAAAAACTAAATGTGAATCATAAGCGTGGTTAATGAATATCGAATCTGAGTAAGCAACATTACATGAATAAGATATTAAATATTCTAAAACTGAGGCATCCTGTAGCTTGCTAGTGAGATCAAAATACTCAGTCCTATGGTCTGGCTTTCTCATTTTGTATGAGGAAACCAATATTTGTGTTAATTCATTTTTTCTGTGTTCAAGGTTGACTCCTCTTTCACAAATATGTTAATGAGCACTTCAAATTAGTTTACCATCATGTAACCAAACCATAGTAAACCTGAACTCAATGTAATACCAACATGATTTTTTAAACCCAGTTACTGCTTTCAGCTATTTTTCCTGAAACTCTCTTTGTTATTTAATAATATATTGGGCAGATACTATATTTTTTTGTTATTTTCAAGAATAAAACTGCGTATCCAATCCTGTACTGTTTACAATTTCAAAAGTCTAATTTATCACGCATATATTCTCTGACTCCAGTTACAGCTGAGCCTTATCCTTAAGGTGTTGGAGTAGGGAAAGGAGAGGAAAGGCACCACATACTTCTTACGAATCTTGTGATAATGCTCACTTTAGTCTACTCCTGCTTCCTGTCTACTTATTGAGACAGCATCTAAATGCTTGCCCCTTGGAGATGCATGTGTATGGTACAATCATATCAGGGAGCTCTTTGAGAACAGAGTTTTACTTATATGAGAGGATGCTCAGACTGACGTTCTCAGAAACCCCTTCAGCTCATTCTAGGCAGTCTTTGTTTTAGGTGTGATTATAGCTCACTAATTTTATTCACTATCTGACCTAGAGAAAAAATCACGCATCCTTCCTAAGCTAAAACATTAGAACTTTGACTACCTCTAACTCATATCTTTTCCAATTGTCTTTTCTTCCATTTTGACTAGTTACAGAAAACAAATGAAGGTGGAAATACCAGACCTTCCTGCTTCTGCTGACACACCTAATGGATTCTCTTTGTCTTTTTGAGCTATCTTCACTTGCCGTAAGGGGAGGAGTCACCAGTGACTACCTCTCCTAAAAGGAAGATGCACCTCTCTAATAATATGAATTTCTCCTCCCTCTAGTTTTGTGTTTATATGGCGTATATGTGGCAGTGTGCATGGACACTGTAGTGTTGTGGTGGGATAGGACAGTCAGTTCGTCCTTTTCTCATTCAACCTAGAAGGAGATCCTTCCCTATTTCCTGAATATTTAGTGCCTCTTTCTTCTTTTTGTCAATTATCTCAGGTGCAATTTCAGGACAATGGAGCATACCCACTGAATTTTACATTCAGCTTGCTTTTGCATGCCCAGTACCATTCTTTCTCTTTGAGATTAGTCTGCCTTTGTATAATCTAATTTAATGCTGAATATTTAGTTTATCTGTCAAGTGGAAATGTGATCTTATTTCAAATTTTTAAGGGTCATTTAAGGCAGCCCTCATATTGTAAAACAGACATGATTATAATTACGTGACTAAGGAAAACATAAATGCAAGGGAAATGGATCACTGCTTTGCTAAAGGAACAATAAATGCCAGACACACATATGCTAGAATCTTAAGTTTGTCCTTGTGGAACTGCCACGTCTGGCATTTATTGTTCCTTTAGGAAAGCAGTGCTTCATTTTGTAAAGATATTCACCAGAATAAAGTTCTTGATGCTTACAGAAATAGGAAATGCATAATCATAATAATTTTAATGTAAAATTAACAGCAATAATTTGATTGCTAGAACATGTAAGATATGGTTGACTTAAACTTTTTTTTAGTTAAAATGGCTTCATTTAAAGTGACATTTTAACTTTACTTGCATTTTCCTTACTAGACGTACTTAGGTCCTTTTAACACTCTTTGAACAATCTGCAATGTGCTTTCACAATCACCATTTCTTGGAATTGTTCTCACACTAAAAATCCCTCTGCCTCCCCCAACCAATTAGAAATATGTAAGCAATAACATACAACTTACATTATATTGTATTATATTTATTTCAGTATATTATATTACATTACTCTCTGTTCTAAAGGTATTGTTCAATTCAGTGCTGAAGTGCCAAAAGCATATCAGAGTGGATGGAATGGAAAATTTGGTAGAATTGGGAGAATGAAAAGTATTATTTCATGTTGTTGTACTAACTTCATGGGACTGGAGATAAGGCCCAATGGGAGGGCTACTTGTACCGCTGCTTGGACCTGCAACAGTGTTCTTTCCTGCTCTTGTCACAGGTCAAATCTGGTATGACAGCCTTTGCATCACTTAGTAAATGAGCTGCTCTTCCTCCTAGACATCTGAAAGGTCTCATATGTCTCACTCACTAGTGCACACATCATCATACCACCTATTTTATCAGATCCGTTTCTGCTGCTTCTGGTATCTATTGCACCTGAATTTATACCCATAAAGAGATAGACTTTGGACTCCAAGATGTTCTGTAAAAGGAAGTAGAGTGAAGATTAGCAAAGGGAAATCAAAACACAATGGAGACCTGACGAAGCCTCAGCTAAACAGTAGAGAACTCTAGCATATTGCTCAACCGAATGTATGTCTTGGGTTAAAAAACCCAGTCCTTTATAACTCTGTCATTTCATTTGTCCATATGTAAGCTTCCCTAGAAAGGGAATAACTGTGGAAGAATCTAAAGCAGACTCTAATTGTCTCCTAACTGCATTCCTTGCAGCTAGGCAGTAAGACAGATATGGTCTGCAATCAAATATCTTCCATAATATATATTTCTAATACATATATGTTTTAAATATCATCTAAAAAGCAATCTAAATCTATGGATCTTAAAATCTTGTTGAAGTGAGAATTGCAATTCATCTGTCAGTTTGTCATATTGTGGTGGCTTGTGTGTTGCTGTGATGTTGGATGCTGTGCCACTGGTATTTCAAACACCAGCAGGATCAGCCATGGTAGTCAGATCTCAGTGGAGCTTCCAGACTGAGACAGATTAGCAGGAGGGAAGGGCCGTCCACTTCTGAAAAACTGGGCCACTGAAACCTCGCAAGTAGCAATAACATGTTGTTGTCGTTATGTACTGTCAAGTCGACTCCGAGTCGTAGCAACCCCTTCTTTGGTTTCCAAAGTGGTATCTCTATAGAAGTAGATTGCCCAACCTTCCTTCCGAGGAGTGGTTGGTGGGTTTGAACCACCAGCCTTCTAATTAGCAGTCAAGGGCCTTAGGCACTATGCTACCAGACCTCCTATAACAACATAGAGCATATGTATATATACACATAGTTATAAGACTGTGCATGTACAGAATCAGAACTTATCATCTTCATTTATTTAGCACTGTTACATTATTTTCCTCTTGCAAATAATTTCTATCTTCAAAATAAATCATTCATATTTAAATACTTTGTTCTTTCACTTCATAATTTTTTTTTTTTAATTGTGATTTGGGTAAAAGTTTGCAGAACAAATTAGTTTTCCATTCAACAATTCATACAATTTTTGTTTTGTGTTTACCATTTCCCTTTGCCTTCTTTCCTAACCTTTTTTTTTTTTTCCTTCTGAGCTTTATCCTTGGGCAAATGTTGCACATTTGATCTGCTATGGTTAATTTTTCTAATGAGCACATACCTCTCTGGTGTTATCATTCATTCACCTTAAATACCTGTCTTTAGACTTAAAGTTGAACCACAGTTGTGAGTTCAGTTCTTGGCTTGACAGGTTTCTAAGATCTATTGCATTTTGGGTTCCACCAGTCTTTATCAGACCACTAAACTTGATCTTTTTTATGATTTTTTAGTTTTGTTTCATATTTTTCTCCTATTCTATCCAGAACCTCCTATTGACATCCCTTTCAGAGCAGTCAAAAGTGGTAGGTAGATAACATTAAGTTGTTCCTGTCCCAGGGTCATAGAGGCTGGGTTTCACATATTTCATTAGTCCTTTCGACCAATTATTTCCTTACATCTTTGATATTCTTCACTCTTCTTTGGTTCAGATGAGGAGAGGCTAACAGTGCAACTTGTATTCACTCACTAGCTTTTAAGACCCCGGTCACTACTCACCAAAGTAGGATATAGAGCAATGTCATTGTGGACTCTGCTATGACAACTAACCTTAGTGTCCCCAGATATTATAGTCCTGAACCTTCAAACCCAGCACATTTGTTCAAATAATTCTTATAGCATATCTGCACAAGACTGGTCTCTATGAGGAGAAGGTTAAAGATATTCCAAATAATGTTTTATGAGTATTTTACAAATCATATTGATGATCAAATACAATAATATTAGCATGTGTTGATATACAGCAATTTTTCATTTAGTCTCTGAAGAATAAAAACTCATTTATTATCTGTGACTAGTTAAATAATTCTTAACATTTATTCATTCCGATTTATATTGTGTAATAATAGTCTAAAAATCACCATATGCTTCCCTATTGAGACAAAATATCAGTGATCACACAGTTAACATCGTATCCAAGAGATTTCATATTTTCTTCTATTTCAGTCACACTAGTAAGTGCATTAAATTAAATTAAAAGATCTTGGCCACAAACTTCTAAAAAAGAAATCTTTTTAGTTACTTAGTGCTGATATAACAGAGATCCCACAAGTGGATGGCTTTAACAAACATAAATTTATTTTCTCACAGTTTTGGAGGCTGGAAGTCCAAATTCAGAGTGTGAACTATGTCTATCTGCTCTGGGGGAAAGTCCTCATTTCTTTTCAACATCCATGAGCACAGTATTCCTTGGAGATTCCCATGTGTGTTGGCATCAATTTCCCTTGCATCTAGGAAGACCTCAGTGCAGGGTCCCTGGGTCCAAAGAATATGCTTTGCTCCCACCTCTTCTTTCTTGGGGGTACTGAGGTCTCTGTTCCACTGTTCGCATCTTTCTCTTATCTCTTGTAAGATAAAACATGATGCATTCCGTACTTCACAGAAACTCCCCTTACATCTTCATGACCCGAGTAAGGGTGTTTCATCCCATTCTAATCTCCTTACAACTGATTGATCACATCAGATCACATCATGACGGATAATTCATCACTATATAACTGCCAAATTACATCATTACATAACATACAAAGCACTGAAAATCATGGCATGCCAGGTTGATGCATATTTCTCAGGGCACATAATCCAATCTATTACAGTTAGTGCCATTATCATCTATTATATTGAGGGGAGATCTAAGGTCCACCAATATAAACATGAGAACTCAGACTACAAAGTTTTACACTTCTCCCTAGTTCAGACTGATATACTAGAGTGAAACCAAAATCATGCCTAGGTAGGAGGTTTAAACCCAAAGCCTGTACTAATAACTATTATGCATTTTGTCCAGCTCTCACATGCATATGAGGCGATTGGAAATATCATGGCTCGTGTCAGGCACACCTTAGTCCTCAATGAGATATCCTTGCTCCTCAGCACTTGAAACAGTTCCTTTGCAGTTGACTTTCCCAATGTTACACGTCGTCCAATGTCCTGACTGCTGCTTCTGTTGGCATCGATTGTAGAACCAAGCAACGTGAATTCCTTGACAACCTCAATCTTCTCTCCATTTATTGTGATGCTGCTCATTGGTCCAGTTGTGAGGATTTTTGTTTTCTTTATATTGAGATGTAATTCATACGACTATATTCTTCAACCTTCAAATGGGAAGTAGTTGTATAGAAAATATGCAGAGTAAATTACCTGTTTGATTTAAGCATGAATGAAAAGTTGAAGCATCATTATTATATTGAAGGTGTTTTAAAAAAAATTAGAAAGGAAAAAGGAAAGAAGGGTGGGCAGGAAGAAAGGAAGGAAGGGCTGAGGGAAAGGAAGGAGGGAAGAATGAAAGAAATTATATAAAATGCTATTTAACTTTTAAAATATACCATTTTTAATACAGGACACAAAATATGTAATGTTGAGAATACAAAAGTATAGATTTCCAAAATTTAACAACAAGGCTTTCATGTTTAACCTGTTTATTTACTCCATCTAATGGGAGCTCTGGTAGCATAGTCCCTAAGGCATTTGACTGCTAACCAGAAGGTTGGCAGTTCAAACGCATCAGCCACTCCTTGGAAGGAAGATGGGCAAACTACTTCCCTAGTGATACTGTGTTGGAGACCTAAGGAGGGGTCACTATGAGTCGAATCCAACTTGACGGCAGTGAGTTTAGTTTTTTTCTTTTAATGTGTGAATGGCCAGCTGTGATGCTCTGAAAAACATGACAATTATAGTGTGCATGTGTCTTGATCATGTGACGCAGTGGACAGTGTTTTCACTAAGATCACAGGAAATGAGATAAAACTAATTACGTGGTTGCATCTTTCCATGTTGCATCTGTACCAAGCTAAGATACAAGAATCAGAGTGGTATAGTAACAGTGTTTATGTAAGGGATCTAAAGAAGGTAGCCAAGTTTTCACAAGTGAAAACTAGATTATCTGGGGCAGAGACAGGCTTAAGGAAGTAGGAGAATCTCTAAAGTTGTGTGAAACGTTGTGTGTTTGTTCACACATATTCTGCAAAGGTCCATAGCTTTCGTTAAATTTTCTAAGGATTTATTTTAAGCATGTACTTTTTCAACCTGGTTTTCAAGTTATAGTTTAACTATCAAGTTTGAGAGTTACTTTCTTCATCTGAAGAGAGTTTTTTACTCGCTTCTGATTTCTATTAGTGTGGTGAAGTCTGCAGTTCATTTATATTGCCATTTCTTTATAGATATTCTTTTTCTCTTTAGTTGCCTGTCAGATATCCACTTTGACTTGGTGTTTTGAGGCTTAATCATATGTATAATTATATATAAATTAAATTTATTCATATAAATACATGCAATTATACATTTATACAGTTACACATTTACATAATTTATACAATTATACATTTACATGATTAATTTTAAAATTCATATAATTATGTATATAATTAAATTATAAGAAATAATTTATAAGTATTCTACTGGAGATTTATTGTGATTTCTGAAGAACTTTAATTTTGATTAATTCAAAAAATTTTATATAATTTCCTTTTTGAACATTGACTCTTTCACTATTCTCATTTCTTTCATTCTGAAAATCCAATTAGACATGCACTAAAACCTTAATTCAAGAACTTAGAATATCATCATGTATCTTAACAAATTTTTTAATTTTGTTTCATTCTTTTGTATGTTTTTAATGAATTTTTGATAATTAATACAGCTTTGTCTCCTAGTTTACTAATTCTTTCTTGACATATGTTTAATCTATTAACTTTTCCATTAAATTTTTAATGTAATGATGACATGTTTAATTTATAAAAGTTCTATTTGGTTCTTTTTCAAATTAGCTTGGCATTTAACAAATACATATATTCTCATATTTTAATTATAATTTAAATTTTTTTTAACAATTTAAGTATGCTTATTTTATATTTGGATTTTGAAAATTAAGGTTTCTAAAATTGATTCTCAAATTTTGAGTATTTTTGGTTTATGTTAGGTTGTTGTTTGTTTTCTTCAGTAGACTCTCACTTATGGAGCAGCCCTTTCCAGTGTATTTTGTAATTTTAGATATTCATCTCATGTTTTGCTTATTCTAGTTACTAGGAGTCATATAAGATCTGGGTTTTGGGTGCATTCCTCCAAAAAAGATATATTTTGCTTTTGGAGCATGATAAAGCTGAGGGCACCATACATTAGTTTCTTAATTTGAGATTTTCTGTTTGATTCAAGTGATCTATATGAGGACATATCTAAGAAAATTAATTTTCAAAAAAGCATTACTCCAAATCCCTTTTTCAAACTAGGGATTGCTTTAAGGTCAAGCCAGCAAGTTTTATTTACCAGCAGTCTTAGATTTGTGTGTGTATAGTGGGGGGTGCTACCGCCTCACATTTTACATCCTTTGTAGAACCTTAAGAATCCTGGTTCCAAGGAAAAGTTTCAACTTCAACTTCTCATCTTGCATGTTATTTTCACCTCAGAGTAGCTGTGATGATTTAAACAAAATTGCAATAATTGATAGAAAACAAATATATGGCTGCTTCTCTAGCTCTGGTGGTGTAGTGCCTAAGCCATTTGACTGCTAACAGGAGGCTGGTGGTTGAAACCCAGCAGCCACTCCTTAGAAGGAAGGTTGGGCAATCTACTTCCATAGTGATACTGCCTCAGAAACCCAAGGAGGGGTCATTATGAGTCAGATTCAAATCGATGTCAGTGGGTTCTCTGTTGTTGTTGTTGTTATGTGCCATCGAGTCGGACCCGACTCATAGCGACCCCTCTTTGGGTTTCCAAGGCAGTATCACTGCGGAAGTAGATTGCCCCATCTTCCTTCCGAGGAGTGGCAGGTGGATTTGAACCACCCGCCTACTGGTTAGCAGTCAAGTGCCTTAGGCACTATGCTACCAGAGCTCCTAGTGGGTTCTCTAGCTTTAGGTAAACCCATCCATTTCATACTTGATGATTCAGGATTTGCTTTACATTTCTGTGAGAAAATATGTATATATTTTAAAATTTTTGAAAATTCTGTGTGTAACTCCTAGTGTACTTAGAGTGCTTGTATTACAGGATATTTTGGGGACCATATTACTGGAAAAAAAATATATATAGTTATTTTGTTTGTTTATATATATATAGTTTTGAATAATGAACAATACTTTCCTTTGTGTCTTAGTTTTATAAGTTTTAATTTGCATTAATCATTATCTTAATTTGGAAGAAATGCTTGTATTCGCAATTATATTCATAAAGTTTGAGACATTTTTTAGAAAATAAATTTAAATTAATCTACGAAAAGTTAGGTACTTACGGTAATGAATGTATCAATAACTACTATATTTTTACTTTTCTCACTATTGTCAAGTTGGATCTGACTCATAGCAACCCCTCCTTTGGTTTCCAAGGCAGTATCACTATGGAAGTAGATTGACCAACCTTCCTTCTGAGGAGTGGCTGGTGGGTTTGAACCGCCAGCCTTCAGGTTAACAGTTAAATGCCTTAGGCACTATGCCACGAATATTCAATTAGTCACATTTTTGTGAGTTTAGTTGATGTACAGTTACTTTTCCTTATTTCTAAATATGTAGTATTATTTATTATTCATGTACCTACTTCTAATTGATGATCACATGATCTAGAAATAAATAGCAACTCTTGGTTCATTATAGTGTCATTTGGCATGATAAATTTTAGCATGAAAATTCTTGTGTTAGTAGATTTGGATTCTAAATAACTACTTAATTAATTTCCTATTAATATCACTTTGAATCAGTTTTAATGTTCATTCTGCACCTGTTCTAGATTTAAGGTTCACTTGAAACCCAACCTATTATTATGTTTTTATTCATGGTTTAGCTGAAGCCCCTAGTGATCATCTCAACCACTGATGTGGCACAAAATTAATTTACAAAATATGGTGAATTGTGAACAATTAAAATAACAGCAACTTTAACTATCATAGTATAGAAAGTGAGTCATTCTGACTTTAATTCTCAGTGAGAAACATGTTCCATAGTTGTAGTAAGACATAGGGGGATACCACATTAACATATTCATGGGCATATCATCTAACAATTTAAAAATAAGTTTCATCCAACTTACTGAGCACATAATGAGGATAAAATGATAATATTAAAATCAGTTACTTAAAAATTAAAAAAAAAAGATATTTTTAAATACTAAGTCCTTTTTAACAGAGTATAAAGCAATTTGTTCTAATAGCTTTATCTTTTGCTTTTGACATTGGAAAACTTTAGTCAATTTGAATGGCATATAGAAATTATTTAAATCTCATCTGAAATGATTATATGTTTTGCTTTATTCAGGGCTAAAATGATGGTAGAATCTCTCTTTCTGAAAATAAATTAAAATTATGTTTAGTTAAAAATAACAGCATTTTCTAAATGAAAACTTCATTGTAAACTTTTAATTATTCAAATCCTTACAATTTTCATTAATCAAAGGATGTAAAGACTGACTGCAAGTTGAGAATAACTACATAATTGGATTTTTCATTTCCTTCATTGGATAATTCCACAAAACCTTCAATGTGGGTTTGCATGATATAATTCCAGTATGTACTTTTTAATCTATAGGTAGTTATTGTAATATTATAGTGTTTATTTTGTAAATGCTGTAACACTTTGCACATGCTTCTTAATTTTTATAATTCCAAATTCTTTCTCAGCTTTTAATTTTATGAAAAGTTCTTGTAGTAATTCAAATTTGAAGAAAAAAATCAAATTTATGGTGGAGAAAGTAATTTTTCGTTACAGAGAAGTAGTGCTTTCTCTTTTTCAGTAAGTACTTTTTCTCCCAATATTGGTTTGAGGTACTGGTTTGGATTAGAGATGTGTCTGATAAGTCAGCAAATTAATTTTTAATAGAAGCTCCAATTGGAATAGAACAGAAATTGATATGTCAGATCCTAAGATTCAATATGCAGAACACCATCAATAAGCATAGCAAACATTAATGGAAACTAATTTTTTTTCCTATTTCTTCACATACAGAACTGCTTATTATTTTGACATATTTTTTTTTTTTTTATATTTTTTTTTTTTTTTTATTTTTATAGATTTGTAGTTTTTCAATTCATAAAGTAAATTAATTTGTCACTATATTGACAAACTTAACATTGAAAAATATACTTTTAGAAAAATGAACATATCAATATAGCTTGCTGAGTGATGATTAACACCTGTAATTTGCCATATTCCCTGCTTTGTTGTGTATTTTTTTGGCAGTAACTTTCATATTTATCTTAGGAAATTGGCCAGTCTCATGTGTACACTCAGTTTCAAAATACAGCAGTTTTTTTCTAACAAGATCTAGAATATTATAAACCATCAGGTATATACATGGTGTGATATTATGCATGCTATGTGATATACTACTACCAAAAAAAAAAAAAAAGAAGAAGCTCTACTGCCATCAAGTCAATTCCAACTCATAGTGACTCCCATTGTTTCCTAGGCAGTAATCTTTATGGAAGTAGATTTCCCAGTCTTTCTTCCACAGAGTGAGTGGTGGGTTTGAATTGCCAACTTTCTGGTTAGCAGTCAAATGCCTGAGGAACTACTACTAGTTGCTGTTAAATCAAGTCTGGCTCATGGTGACCCAATGTGTGTCAAATACAATTGTGCTCTATAGGGTTTCAATGCCTTTTTTTTTTTTTTTCCCCAGAGGTGGGTCACCAGTCCTTTTGTCTGAGGTTCCTCTGGGTGGATGTCAACCACCAAACTTTTGGTTAATAGTAGAATGCTTAATTATTTGCACCACTTGGAGCTATTTGCATAGATTATAATGTGGGTGCCACCCACTGAAGTTATGTAACATTGCAGCTCGGCCAATTGGTAGATTTTTTTTTTTTTTTTTATCATTACAGAAAAGTACTTGCAATAATTCACAAGATAATTTGATACAGCTGACTCTTTGTTGTGAAGCATGCTATTTGATACCCACCTCAAGGTTTCATTGCTCAAAGACCTAGTAATCAAATAATCAATGTTCAATTTATTCAACAGTTCCTGTATACTTCATTGGCAACTGATAAACAGATATGCATATGTACAGTGCTGTGTGAATAATAATAATAATAATAAATTAATGCCATTGAGTAGGATCTGACTCATAGCAACCCCTTCTTGGGTTTCTGAAGCAGTATCACTATGGAAGTAGATTGCCCAACATTTCTTTATATTAAATTCTTAACGAGTTTCTCTAATGAAAATACATGCAATTGGGTACTTTTTGAAATCTGAATTTGTAAACTGAGAAGTTGAAAATAAATTATTGCCATTGAAAATGTTTTACTAGTTATTGACTACATTTCTTCCATCATCATTAACATCATGAAATATTTTTGTTTTCATTACTCCCTGAGAAAGAATGGTAAAAATTACTTAGAATGTTTGATAGGTTTAGTGAGAATAAGCCCCACAACTCAACTACTAAGGTTAGAATCAGCCTACCAAATATTTATTCAAAAATGTTTTTCTATATAGTAATAAGTTATTTAGGTTGTGACTTTTCTACATTTTTGAGATATTATCTAAATTATGTTATAATATCATTTACAAAAATAAAGAAATGGTTGTGATAAAGAGGTCATTATGTCACTTAAAAATTCCTCAGATGAAACTTCTCAGAAGATGTTGCTATATAATCCCCTTGATCACTTGTAGGTTGAACTATTATGGTCCGTAGGGTTTTTATTGGCTTATTATTGAAGGTATATTGCCAGGCCTTTCTTCTTGGTCTCTTTTACTCTGGAAGCCCTGCTTAAATCTATTAAGCACCATAGCAACAAGCACATCTTCACAGGTGAGTGGTGACTGCGCATGAAGTACATTGTCCTGAAATCAAATCCAGTTTTCATACTAAAGGGGAGAATTCTACTACTGAGCAACCACTACCACCATTAAAGTATATCATTCTGTGTTTTCCTGTGTTTTAGGATATATTAGCAGACATTTTTTAATAAATGATAAAGAAAGCATTTCTGTCCTCTAATGACATGAATTAGTTAAAATACATTTGAGATATCATAGTTACAAGCTCGATGCTATGGAGTTTGCAAATACAACTACTGTAGTAGAGTAGAGATAATATCCTTAGGCCTACAAGAAAGACCACTTTATATGACTATTATTCAAATCTTTGCAAGACACAAAGATGGAGAGATTGAAAACCTACTGTAGTCTACTCAAATATACAGTCAAGATACATTGACAATTACTGGTGAGTGGAATGCAAAAGTTGGGGGGAAAAGAAGGATCATTAGTTAGAAAATATGGCCTTGATTATAAAAGCCATGGCAAAGATGGCATGACAGCATTCTGAAAGACCAATGACTTATTCATTGGAAATATTTTTTTTCAACAATAAGATCAATGACTTTACCATTGGATCTTACCAGATGGATTACACAGAAATCAAATCAACTGTGCCTGTAAAAAGAAATGATGATGTTTAATATCAACAGTCAAGACAAAGCCAGCAGCTATTATGGAAGGAACAATTGCTCATATACAAGTTAAATCTGAAGCAAAAGGAAATGAAAGCAATTCCACAAGAACCAATTTAGAGATCATGTCAAGAATAGGTTTGACACACTGACTGCTAATGACCAAAGGCCAGAAAAATTATCGGAGAACATTAACAACATCATGAATAAAGAAAGTGAAACATTAAAAAAAAAAAAAAGGAAAATACCAAAATAAGTTTCATAAGAGACTCTGAAGCTTAATCTTAAACTCAGAGTGGCTAAAGCAAATGCAAGAAATATTGAAGTATAATAGCTTAACAGGAAATTACAAAGTGGGGCTTAAGAAGACAAGGTAAAGTATTATACTGAAATGTGCAAACACCCAGAGTTAGAGGGAAAAAGGAAGAACACTATCATCCTTTCTGAAATGCTGAAAGAACTGCAGAAGCAATTCATGCTTCATATTATATTACTGGACAATTTTATATACAAAAAGTTGGATCGCACAGAAGGTGTCAAGAGGATGGAAGAAATATACAGAGTCACTGTACCAAAAAGTATTAGTCAACATTCAACCATTTCAGGAGGTAGCATAAGATCAATAACTTGTTATTGAAGGAAGACGTTCCAACTGCAATGGTGACATTGACAAAAACAAGTCTTCTGGATTTTTTGGAATATCAATTGCAATGCTTTAGCAAACACATGCAATGCTAGGAGCACTTATTTGTCTATGTCAAGAAAATGGTTGACATACCCAGTCATCTGACTGGAAGAGATCTATATCAGTGCCCATTTCCAAAAACCCAATCCAGTAGACTGTGGCAATTAGTGAAAAATATCATTACTATTACATGCTAGTGCAATTTTTCAGAAGATAACTTTTAAATGACTGAATCCTTATGTCAAAAAGATACTGCCAGAAATTCAGGCTGGATTCAGAAGAGGATGGGGAACAAGCTATATGATATGCTTAATATTGGGAAGAGCAGGAGAAAGGGGATAAAAAGCCAGGAACCTGGACAGAAGAGCAGTCAGCCCCAGGGTTACAGGTGAGGAAAGACAACTCAGGGACAACCGAAGTAGCAAGCAGGAAGAGCAGGAGAAAGGGGATAAAAAGCCAAGAAGCCAGAGAGAAGAGCAATCAGCCAAAGGGATTAGTTGAGGAGAGGAATCTCAGGCCCGCCCAGAGTAGCTGGCTGGAAGAGCAAGAGAAAGGGGATAAAAGCCAGGAACCCAGACAGAAGAGCAGTCAGCCCCAGGGTTATAGGTGAGGAGAGACAACTCAGTGACACCCAAAGTAGCCAGTGGGAAGAGCAGGAGAAAGGGAATTAAAAGCCAGGCAGCCAGAGAGAAGAGCAATCAACCAAAGGGATTACTTGAGGAGAGGAAACTCAGGCCCGCCCAAAGCAGCACGACCGGAGAGCAGGAGAAAGGAGATAAAAGCCCAGATCCTGGACAGAGGAGCAGTCAGCCACACGGACAACTCAGAGATAAATAAAACAGCAGGGCAGAAGAGCAGGAGAAAGGGGATTAAAAGCCAGGAAGCCAGACAGAGGTACGGTCAGCCACAGGGACCCAGTTGGGGGTGATATGAGAGGTCTCCAACAGCAAGACAAACTTGTCTGTCGGTTTGTCCTACTGTGGTGACATGTAGA
>NW_006922024.1:682801-687648 GCF_000298275.1 Orycteropus afer afer | reverse complement strand
GAAATATCTCAATCGGTATGCCATCAATTCCCGGAGCCTTGTTCTTCGCCAGTTCTTTCATTGCAGCTTTGACTTCTTCCTTCATTACCATTAGTTCTAGATCATATGTCACTTCCTGAAATGGATGAAGATCTATCAGTTCTTTTTGGTATAGTGACTCTGTGTATTCCTGTCATCTTTTCTTGATATTTCCTGCATCATTCAAAATTTTGTCCATAGAATCTTTCAATATTGCAACTCGAGGCTTCAATTTTTTCTTCAGTTCTTTCAGTTTGAGAAATGCTGAGCATGTTCAGAAAAGACTAATCTCTATAAAAGGATATCTTACTTGGCAGAATAACCTAAACTCACTGCCATCAAGTCGATTCTGACTTATATTAACCCCATTGGGTTTCCCAGGCTGTTTCCCAGATTGTTTCCCAATCTTTACAGAGTAGACTCCTTCATCCTCCTCTAGCAGAGCTGTTGGTGGGTTTAGACCACTGACTATGGTTAGAAGTCTTACCTACTACCCCACCAGTGTTTCTTTGGTAAAATAGAGGATAAGCAAAAATGAGGAAAAATGTCCATGAGATGAATTGAAACAGTATCCACAACAATGGACTCAAACTTACCAAAGATTATGAAGATGGTATGTGACTGGGCAACACTTTGTTCTGTTATATATAACTTTACTATGAGTTAAAGCCTGTTGTTTTTATGTGTCTTGGAGTATGGCAGCTCATAGCGACCCCTCCTTGGGTTTCTGAGGCAGTATCACTACGGAAGTAGATTGCCTCATCTTCTTTCTGAGGAGTGGCTGGTGGGGTTTGAACCACCAGCCTTCTGGTTAGCAGTCAAGTGCCTTAGGCACTATGCTACCAGGCTTCTACAGAAGTAGATTAGCATTTTCAACATTGTCTACTTATTGTATGAGGAGATAGATCTAAAAAAGTTGTGTTTGTCTTCTTGTCTATTTGTTTTAGTGATCAGTGAGAGATAGTCCTTTTCTTTTATACACCAAACCAAATTCACTGTCATCGAGTTTGATATGACTCATAGTGACCCCTCCTTGGGTTCCCCAATTGGTATCTCTACAGAAGTAGATTGCCCAATCTTCCTTCCAAGGAGTGGCTGGAAGGTTTGAACCACCAGCTTTCTGACTAGCAGTCAAATGCCTTAGGCACTACACCACCAGAGCTCCCCTTTTGTATTTTAGTATAGATAATTATTCTGTAGGAATAAGTATAATTTTCCTGTAGAGTTGCCAAAAGTCATTGAAACATTTTTACAAGTTGTAATCCATCATGTATCACCCTCAGGGTTTCTTTTAACCCACACATTTACAGTGGTCTGTGTAAGAATGGATTTCTCTTTATGCTATTACTCAATTTCACAATTGAGAAACAATTTAAAATATTCAGTGTTTATTGTTAGCTTTAAACTATTACAGATTTTAAAATCTTAATGAGTTTCATTTTTTTAAGTCTGTATAACTATTCTTTTTTTTTTAAATGATTACAATATTTCCAACATAAATGTGCCTGAAAAAGGGAAGAACATCAGTTCTAAATGGCTGTATTTCATATATTAAAAAGGAAATTTACTTTAAAAATCATCTCTCTAAATTAAATTCAAATGCAATAAATTCTTACAAATTATAAAGGAAAGGGTGTAGCCCACACTAATCCCTTATTTTTCACTGACAGAAAATGGACTCTAATTTGTGCATAGTGGAAACGTTTCTATATATTAAAATTCGAAGCAAAACTCTGTTGGACTGTTAGAATTGTTCCCATAAAAACATAACCAGAGATTATTTAGAATGTTATATCTAATTGCAATCTCAATGAATTTAAACTCCATAGGTCAAAATATAGAGGAAGTTTGGCTAAAAGGACAGATGTATATAAAATCGCTTGTCTGCTTAAAACTTCTACACATATCACAAAATGAAGATGCAAAATCCATGCAAAATTCTGTACTCAGCCTAGGGTCTGGCTATACTATAATAGAAGTTCTATGCAATTTTTAAAAATTAAAAAATATAGTGAGCTTTTATGCATACATATTTTTATGAATCAGACACAGAAATTATATAAAGAAATTTGTTTCTATAGGGCAGATGTTTGTGAGTAGTGAGAAAAGAAATATGAATATTTTATGTTTGTTTCATCACATTTAATTCATAGCACAATGAAAGTATTATAGTTCACAGTTACCTAATGATAAAGAAATAGAGGTCATATCCCTGCTCAAACACACTCTCCCCTGGACACTTCAAAATTCAATGTAAATATGATCTTTTCTACACAATGAATATAACTGTGACAGAATTTTACAGGACATATTTAAATTTTATACCTCTAAAAATTTTGAAATCATGACCATTGTATTTCACTATCATAAACATTACTTGACCTTTTTGTTAATCAAAATATTGATCATTTTATCTACTATAGTATTTAAATATTCCCACAATTAAAGCAGGGTGTAGCGCTTTTATTTCATACTTAAAGGACTCCAAATGCTTACACTGAGATAGTTTTGTCTTCTCTCGATAGAACAACCCTATAGAGATGAGGATCACGGCAAACTAACATGATCATAGTTTGAGATTGCTACTACCCCAGAATTTATCCCTTTTACATCATGTGTTAAATGTGGGAATAGTGTTCTTAATATTCTCACTTTTGCCATCTCTATTGTTCCTTATTTTTCTTCACTTCAATGTCTGATTAACCTTGTAATCTAAAATGATTGCTTTGATTTTGCCACTGCTTTTTTTAAAAAACCACTACTGCATAGACAGTGATATCTAAAACAGGATGGATGTGAAAGACTATTTCTGTGTCTAGAGGAAAACCATAAAACACATTTCCATTTTTCTATCCAAATGAAATAAATTGTGATTCAAATCATATTATGAAATAAATAATAGTATCATTAAGTATATTTTAAGGAACTCTGGTGGCACAGTGGTTAATACATTTGGCTGCTAACCAAGAAGTTGGCGATTTGAACAGCTGCTCTGTGGGAGAAAGATGAAGCAGTTGTTCCAAGATTTACAGCCTTGGAAACCTTAAGGGCCAGTTCTATTTAGTCCTGTGTGATCACTATGAGATGGAATCAACTCAATGACAGTGAGTTTATTAAGTATATATACTTGTTATGTGCCATCAAGTCTGTTCCAACTCATGGCAACCCAATGTACAGTAAAATGAAACACAGTCTGGTCCTGTGCCATACTTAATCATTGCCATGCCTGAGACCTCTGTCACAGCCACTGTCTCAATCTTATTGCAGATCTTCCCCATTTTTGCTGACCCTTTATTTTACCAAGCATGATATCCTTCTTCAAGGACTTGTCACTTCTCATAACATGAGAGAGACATTTGGCCATTCTCAATTTAAGGAGCTCTCTAGCTATACTTCCTTCTAGTGTGTCTTAGTCTGGAAGCTCCAGTGAAACATGCCCACCATGGGTGACCCTGCTGGTATTTGAAATACTCATGGCATAGCTCCCAGCATCACAGCAGTGCACAAGCTACCACAGTATCACAAATTAACAGCATTTGTGGAGATATATGTCTCAGTGTTTCTTTTCTCTTACCTGAAATCTTTCTTTTACATCAGTATCTAGAATATCCAAGCTTTTCCACTATTGTGCAAACATACATTCTAATTTCTTACAGCCTGGCTGACTTTATTTTATTCCTTCTCCCAGTTTCTTCTCTCTATCCTTCCAGGCACTATATAAATTTGATTTTCTATGTGATGATCCAAGTGATAATTTTTTTTTTTTTTTTTTTAGCAGAAATACTCTTACCCTTCCCTACAACTCTCTGGAAAATGAATCTTATACTAGTATTTTGCTAGCTACTTTCCCGCTGATGTAAACATTATGTCATAGTTATACATTTTTATTTTCACTGCATGTCTGAGAGCGGGTTTACTATCATGTTTAGATCGTCTACAACACCTGAGATGAAAGAATATTACCTAACTACAATATTTTCTTATTCTAACAAAATCATTATTACTTTTTTCTTTGGAAATTTTAGAAAAATATTTTGCAAGCTATGCTGGGAACTTAAGTTAGGTAATTAACTGTTCTCTAGCAACTAATTATATTGAATATGAATAAACCTTCATTCCTCTTACCATCTTACAAAAAATATTGTAGAATATTTTTTCCTTAAAAAAAAAAAAAAAAAATCTAAGACTAGACATTACCAGTAGACTTTTGAGTAAAATGTCTACAGCCATCATGATTGCTCCTGCTTCTCTCCCTCACCATTCAGAAAAAAAAAAAAGCAGCATCAGTCACTGTATGACAGGTGCTGTTATTGCAAAGTCATGTAAAGGTAAAGAAAAAAATATATCACCTTTTAAAATAAGAAACTCTTGTAGTGTTCAGGCAACATGAGCATGCTAGGGATACCTCACCTCATGGAAAAATAAGTGATTATTATTGTAATCCAGGAAGTTAGATCAAAAATACTGGATTTAGAGCTCAATACATGTAACCATCTGTTCATGGTAGCAATGTTTTATCCTTCCCATCTATTCATGGTCTGTAACTAGAGGTGGGAGTGAAAGTGGACTTTCAGAAAGAGTCATCAGAGCAACATCATCTGGGGAGGTGACGTTTGAGCAGAGCTCTGAATGAAGTGAGGGAGACATTTGTAAGGACAACCCACTTCGGATGGCATGATAGAAAACTATGCTGAGAAGTGCTTGTTGTTGTTGTTGTTGTTATGTGCCGTTGAGTCGGCCCCGACTCATAGCGACCCCTCCTTGGGTTTCCGAGGCAGTATCACTATGGAAGTAGGATTGCCCAACCTTCCTTCTGAGGAGTGACTGGT
>NW_006922024.1:637245-682161 GCF_000298275.1 Orycteropus afer afer | reverse complement strand
CCAAATGATTTTGAGTTTTGTTCCACATTTTTCTCCCATTTTATCCAGGATCTCCTACATAAATCCCCCTCCTAGTGGTTGACATTGGTAGCTGGGCACAATCTAGTTCTTCTGGTCTCATAGTCATATAAGCTGAGGATCCCATGGTGTAAAAGTCACTTGGACTAATTGTTTTCAAGAATCTTTTGCTTTTCTTCATTTTTCTTTGCTCTGGATGAGGAAAGACCCATCGTTGCATCTAGATTCCACTTGTAAACTTTTAAGATCCCATTTGGTACTCGCCAAAGTAGGATGTGGTACAATGTTTTCTGTAGTATGTTATGCCAATTGAGCTTGATGTCCCCTGAGATTATGTTCCCTACCCCAAACTCCAATTACTCACTCCCTCTGGGTAGTTGCTATGGCCAAGAAGTGACTAAACCCTTGGTCCTTGTCAGCTTTACTGTATACCTGATACCTGGGAATTCTTACAGAACATAGCAATACACTTAAAGAAACATTGTCTGCCAGCCCTCTACATGGTCTTGGGCACACTCCCCCTGCATAGACATAATGAATAGTTCAGTCTGTCCACCCATCTATCCACCCATATATCAATGTTTCCCTTCACTGACAAAGCAGTACTATATGTGCAAAAGGGTTCATCTTTGTTGTCTATCCCTCCCATGTACTTCTCTTCGTCTTCCTCTTCCTCTTCCTCAATGCCACCATGTTGATCACTCACATTTGGTACATTGTCCTTCTATTCACTCAAATCAATACTTATCTCTACCTAGCTAGCAGTGTTCCCTCCCTTCCCCTCACACCCCTGGTAAACAACAAAGAAAATTTCTTCCATATATAAACTTTCCTTGACTTTTTAAAATACTGGAATGATAAAAATTTGTCCTTCTGTGATTGACTTATTTCACTCAGCATAATGCCCTCCAAGTTTGTGCACATTGTGCAGTGTTTTGCAGATTCTAGATTTTTCTTTAGGGTTGCATAGTTTTCCATTGTGTGTATGTACCATAGTTTGGTTATCCATTCTTCAGCTGATAAACACCTAGGTTGTTTCCATTTTTTGGCTATTGTAAATAGTGCTGTGATGAACATGGGTATGCATGTGTCTGTTCTTGTCCTAGCTCTCACTTCTTTAGGATTTATGCCTAGTAATGGAAAGGCTGGGTCAAATGTTATTTCTAATTCCAACTTTTTAAGGACTTGCCATACTGCTTTCCACAGTGGTTGTTTCATTTTACAGTCCAACCAGCAGTATATTAGAGTCAATCTCTCCACATCCTCACCAGCATTTGTTATTTTCTGTGTTGTTGAACTTTGCTACTAGTGCTGGGGCAAGAGGGTATCTCACTGTTGTTTTGATTTACATCTCTCTAGTGGCTAATAATCATAAGTATTTCTTCATATGTTTGTTGGCCACCTGAATATCCTCTTTGGTGAAGTGTCTATTCATGTCTTCTCCCCATTTTTAAATTGGATTATTTGTCTTTTTGTTGTTGAGGTGTTTTCTATAAGCACCTTATCTAGAGGTATCTTATCTTATCTAGAGATAAGTCCATTGTCAGTTATGTCATTGCCAAATATTTGTTCCCAATCTGTAGGTTCTCTTTTACCTCTTTTGGAGAAGTCTTTTGAAGCACATAAAAATTTAATTTTTAGAATGTCCCATTCATATAGTTTATCTTCTTCTATTTGTACATTTTGGGTTATGATTAATAGTCTATTTATCAGATATATTAGGGTTGCAAAACTTGCTGCTAAGTTTTCCTTGAGGAACCTTACAGTTTTCAATTTCACATTTAAGTTTTTGATCCATCTGGAGTTCATTTTTGTGTATGGTGTGAGGTACAGATCTTGTTTCATCTTGATGCAAATGGATATCCAGTTGTGCCAGCACCGTTTATTAAACAAGTATTCTCTTCCCCATTTAATAAATTTGGGCACTTTGCATAGATCAGCTGACCACAAGTCAATGGATCTATTTCTGGGTTCTCAATTCTATTCCATTGATCTATGTGTCTGTCATTATACCAATACCAGGAAGTTTTGACTACTTCAGCTGTATGGTAGGTTTTGAGATCTGGCAGTGTGGAACCTCCTATTTTGTTCTTCTTCAATAGTGCTTTGCTTATCTGAGGCCTCTTTCATTTCCAGATCAATTTAGTGATTGTTTTTTCCATATCCTTAAAGAATTTTGATGGCATCTGGATTGGGATTGCATTGAATGTATAGATTGGGTAGAACTGACATTTTCACAATGTTCATTCTTCCTACCCATGAGAATGATATGTACTTTCATTTATGTAGATCTCTTATGGTTTCTTGAAGTAGTCTTTTATAGTTTTTTTTCTTTTTTTTTTTTTGTATAGGTCTTTTGTGTCCCTGGAAAGATTTATTCCCAAGTATTTTATTATTTTTGTAACTATTGTAAATGATATTAAGTTCCTAATTTCTTTTTCAGCAATCTCTTTCTGGTGTAGAGGAATTGAACTGAATTTTGGATGTTGATCTTGTATCCTACCATGATGCTAAGTCTCTCCATTGTTTCCAGTAGTTTTTTTTTTTTTTTTTTTTAACAAAGTGTCTTGCCTTTTCTAGGTGTAGGATCATATCATCAGCAAATAAGGATAGTATGACTTCTTCCTTACCAATTTGGATGGCTTTTATTTCTCTTGCTTGCCTTATTGCGCTGGTCAGAACTTCCAATCCAATGTGGAATAGAAATGATGATAGAGGGCATCCTTGTCTGGTTTCTGTTCACAAGAGGAATGGTTTCAGTCTCTCTCCATTGAGAATAATGTTGGCTGTTCGTTTTGCATATATGCCCTTTATTATTTTGAGGAATGTACCTTCTATTACTATTTTGCTGAGAGTTTTGATCAGGAATGGTTTTCGATATTATCAAATGCCTTTTCTGCATGGATTGATATGGTCATGTGGTTCTCCTTTGTTTTATTTATGTGATGGATGACATTGATTGTTTTTCTAATGTTGAACCATCACTGCATACCTGATATGGACTCCACTTGGTCATAATGAATGATTTTCTTGATATGTTGTTAGAGTATATTTGCTAAGATTTTGTTGAAGATTTTTGCATCTATATTCATGAGGGATATTGTCCTGTAGTTTTCCTTTTGAGTAAAGTCTTTGTCTGGTTTTGGTATCAAGGTTATGCTTGCTTCATAAAATGAATTAGGGAGGATTCCATCCTTTTCTATATTTCAGAACAGTTTGAGCAGGATTGGTGTCATTTCTTCTCTGAATGTTTGGTAGAATCCTCCATTGAAAACTGAGCCAGGACTTATTATTTATTTATTTATTTTTTGGTAATTATTTTATGACCTGTTCAATATCTTCTTTTGTTATGAATCTGTTCAATTTTTCCACATCAATCTGTGTTAGTTTAGGTAAGTGGTGTATTTCTAGAAATCTATCCATTTCTTACAAATTTTGAAATTTGTTGGAGTACAATTCTTCACAGTATTCTGACCTTATTCTTTTTATTTCAGTTGGTTTTGTTGTTATGTTGCCCCTTTTAGTTCTTATCTGTGTCATTTCTATTCTCTCCCTCTTTTCTTTTGTTAAATTTGCCAGTGGATGTCAATATTATTAATCTTTCCAAAAACCTACTTTTAGTCTTGTTGATTTTTTCTTTTGTATTTCTATTTTCTGTTTCATTGATTTCTGCTCAAATCTTCATTATTTCTTCTGGTGACTGTAGGCTTTTATTGCTGCTCTTTTTGTAATTGTTGGCAATGTTGGTTTAAAGGGTTGATTTGGGCTCTTTCTTCTTTTTGATGTGTGCATTTATTGCTATGAATTGACCTCTGATCACTGCTTTTGCTGTGCCCAAAATATTTTGGTATGTGGTGTTTTAATTCTCATTTGATTAGAGGAAATTTTTTTTTAATTTCATTTTTTATTTCTTCTCTTACCCGGAGTTTCTTAAAGAAGGTGTTGTTAAGTTTCCATGTTTTTTTCTCTTTTTCTGTTGATATTCCTATTATTGATTTCTAATTTGATACCATTGTTATCTGAGAAGATGCTTTGTAGTTTTACAATGCTTTTGAATTGATTAAGGCTTACTTAAGGCCTACATATGTCTATCATGGAGAATGTTACATGTACCCTGGAAAAGAATGTATATTGTACTGTTGTTGAGTGAAATGCTCTGTAGATGTCTATAACGTCAAGTTGGTGCATTGTATTATTTAGCTCTTCTGCTTCTTTTTTGAGCTACTCTTCAGTTCTATCTTTTATTGAAAGTGCTGTATGAAAGTCTCCCAATATGACTGTGGAGTCATCTATTTGCCTTTTCAATTCTCTTAAAACCTGATTTATTTATTTTGGGGCTCTTTCATTGGGTTTATAGATACTTATTATGGTTATATCTTCTTGTTCTATTGATCTTTTAATCAGTATATAATATCCTCCTTTGTTTCATATGGTGGTTTTTGTCTTAAAGTCAATTTGATCAGACATTAATATTGCCACTCCTGCTCTTTTTGTTTGATATTTGGTTGACATATCTTTTTCCAACCTTTGATTTTTTAGTCTATTTTTGTCTTTGTCTCTAAGGTGTGTCTCTTGTAGACAGCAGCATATTGATGAGTTAAATTTTCTCATCCAATCTGCAACTCTCCATCTCTTATATGATGCATTTAATCCAGTGACATTCAGTGTAATTATTGACAAGTATGAATTGGTTGCTGTCATTTTGTTATGTGTTTTTTCATAGTGTTCCTGGTTTCTTCCTTCCATGTAATTTTCTGTGCTGAGCTCATTATGTTTATGAATCATGTTATCATTTCCTTTGTTGCTATTGTTTTAGTATTTGCTAAATATTTGTGCTTGTCCTCTTTTTTTATTGTGATCTGAAGATTTGTCATTTTTCTTTGAGGTTGCCCTGTGATTTATAATTTTCTCCCTGATTTTAGAACAGTCCATTCTATCTTGCAACTCTCTTGACTTCCTCACCATTTAGAAGTTCTATAACTATAATAGTTTTCCCTCTTTTTGGTTTGTAGTTGACCTCATTTGCCAATTGATGTCTCTGGTTCCCTGTTTAGAATCTTGTAAGCTTATTTTACTTTGGATTCTTCCACAGTGTTGGTTTCTTGGTTATGACATCGTGTTTATTAATGGTCAGTTGTTGTATGCTTTTATTGGTTTGTTCAAAGGACTCTTTTTATTGTCTCTTGAAAGGTTGGTCTGGTTTTAACAAATTCTCTTAATTTCTGCTTATTTGGGAATCTCCTAATTTCAGTATCATATTTGAGGGACAATTTAGCAAGGTATATACTTCTTGGTTGTAAATATTTCTCTTTCAGGTTTTATGTATGCCATCCCATTACCTTCTTGCTCGCATGGTTTCTGCTGAGAAACCAGAACATTTTCTTATTGGCTGTCCTTTGTAAGTAACTTTTCATTTTTCCTGTGCTGCTTTCAGGATACTTTCTTTGTCTTTGGTTTTGATGAGTTTGATGATGATATGTCTTGGTGATTTTCTTTTGAAGTCTATCCTATTTGGGATTTGTTGGACTTCCTGGATGGATATATTTCTCATCTTTCATCATAACAGGGAAATTCTCTTCCAAAAAATCTTGGACCATTTTCTCAGTGATTTTATTTTTCTCTTCATGTTCTGGAATTCCAATTACACATAGGTTATTCCTTTTGATGATTTTCCACATGAACCTTATGCTTTCTTCATTTTTTTTTTAACTTTTTTTCTGATTGATCCCTTTCCAAAGAAGTATTCAGATATTTGTCTTCAATTTCATTAATTTTGTCTTCTATTGATTAATTTCTACTTCTTTGCCCTTTCAATGTGTTACTATTTTTGAATATTTAGTATTGGATATATATATTTTTAAAAAAAGTTAAACAAAAAGTCTGGACAGGGCAGGGCAGGGCAGGGCACCCAAGCCTCTGTGCACACAGACTGGGATGGAATTCCCCCCAGCCCAGAAAGTGGGTTGGAGTGAGGGATGGTTACACCTCCATTCACCAAGAGGGTGTGGGGTATAAGAGTAACAAGGGGAATAGTTCACCTTTCCTGTCAGTGGCATCTGGAATGTCCTTGTCCTTCCTGGCAATTGGAGTCTATTATTAAGTCCCTGGAGTCTGGGAGAATGCTGACTCTTTAAATATCCAAAATGGTTGAGCCACTTTTAAACATTCAAAATAGCTGTGCTCTCTGGACAGGCAAAAGTCCACAATTCAACCTACTTTCCTCTTTGCTGCTTCCCCTTTTATTCACCAGCCATCAGTCCTGTTCTCAGAGCAGACCCTGGCTAGCAGGGCTGAATTTGAGGTTAATTCTTAGGTTCTAACACTACTCTGCAATATCCAAGCTGTCTGTGCTGTCAGGATCACTGCCATACCACAGCTCCATATGTCTTCTTTTTCGTGTTTTCATGCAAATTCTTCTACTAGTTGGCATTTAGGCCACTTCTATATCCTTCCCTTCAAAGCTCAGGGCTCCAGTATTACCTTCTGTATCTGTGTTAATTGGCCCCCCCTTTTCTTTGTTGAATGGGATCTGTGCAGTCTTTCTGCTTATTCTACCATCTTACCAGAACTCCAAGAAACATATAATTTTACTGCTTTAAGAGTAAAACAGCTCCCTTTGGTTATAGGTTTAATTAAGAAGGAGAACAATAAATTATATTGTATTTATTTGGATAAATTAAGTGCATGCTTCAGTGCTATTTTTGAAATGGTTCTTAATATATTTCACTATTTCTTAAAATATTTTTTCACTAGATCATAAATAAGGAGCTCTGGTTGTGTAATGGTTAAGGCATTTGTCTGTTAACCTAAAAGTCAGTGATTCAAAACCACCAGCTACTCTGTGGGATAAAGATTAGGCTGTCTGCTTCCTTAAAGATTTATAGCCTTGGATAACAAAGGGAGGATGCTATGAGTCAGAATTGAATCTATGGCCGTAAGTTTTTTTTTTTTTTTTTTTAAAGGGAGGATGCTATGAGTCAGAATTGAATCTATGGCCGTAAGTTTTTTTTTTCCTTGAATTCTTAAAAATTTTTTTCACTAGTCCTTAAAATATTGCCATTTCTTTTTATTTTTCTATATCTCAATGGATATGTCTTTAAAATATAAACAGATATTTAGTGTTAAAGTTTTTATTTTGGTAGAATGTGATTTTGATTCTTACAATATAAAGATATACAATCACAGCAATTCAGTACTACTCAGCATCTTGTAAGATATTCCTTTTCAAATTTTAAAGGGTATGGTGAAGTTTAGTTACATTTCAGTATGTCTAGAATCCCTGCCAACACATTTTGTGATTCATTGATCTAACTTTATGGGAATAAAACCATCTACCCTCTTCTTAATACACACGCACATACACACACAGAGAGAAAGAAAGAGAAATTATACCTTTCTATTATCAATCACAAACCTGTGGAGTAATATTAGCTTTTCATGCATGAAACAAATAGTGCCTATAATGTGTCAGGGACTTTTCAAAGAAGTCAGACTACAAAATAAAAAATAATGCTGCTTTAGTCTTTTATTTCAAATTGTGTGTGTGTGTTTATGTGTGTGTGTTCAATCAGTGGGGTTTTATTTTCTACAATGTTCTGCCACTTGGATTTAACTGGATTTATTCTATCAGTATTTGAGCTCTGTATTTCACCAAATATTTCCTCCATTTGCTTTTATACTTCTTCATGGTGGCTTTGATATACAATTTCATAATTCAGGATGTTATCCTCATCCTATGTATGGATGCAATCTAATAATAGAGCTCATCTATAAAAGTGTTTAAAAGAACATAAATTACCCTTAGAAGTTAATAATAAAAAAGTCTTCTGAACTTGTCCCTATTGAAAAAATCACACTCATTAAAACTAAAACTTGTGATCCTAGGTTTAAAAAAATATTCCAGATAGCCTAAAACATGATGGTATTCAAATATATCTAATGCACTGTAAACACTGGGTTATTCAATCATCAGGGTTCTATTAGCTTAAAAGACTTGAAGGTGTTATGGAGAAAACACCTGCTCTGTAGATTTTAGCAGATATCAAGTACTCAAATTTCTTAATAAATAGAAAAAGAATTATATAACAGAAGCATGTTGCACTTGCCTTTGACATTAAGCAGGTGGTTAGTACCACTATTTGCATTTTCATAGGCCTAATATGCATTTTCCTTCTCCAGATACATGGGAAAATTATCACAAATTGTCCTAGGGATAGCAATTAAGATTAGTAATTTATTCTCCTTTGCATTTTATTAAACTTTACTAAATGCAAATGAATCTCATAAGACAAGATTATAATTTTTACCTCTACCATTATAAATTCATACAACAAATTAGATCACATAACATCTTTAACATCATTTCAATATAAGATTCCACTCAATCTGGTTTTTTTACAGAGAACGTATGGGTGATTAAAAAAAAAAATTTTTCATATATTTATTTATTTTCCTATTTGAGGAATCCATATACCCGGTGTCTCAATTCAAAAGGAATTAGAATGAGATTATTTCATTATTTTCACATTTTCCATCTACAATTCATAGTACTTACTGAAACTTTAATTTGTAGCTATTTATTCTTTTAACTGTAAAATTCAAAATTCAGATGATTACTTTTTTTCTGGTGAAATAGTTCACTTGAGTGTCTTCAGCTCTATGGTGTGTTTATAAGAAAGTGACTTGAATTCTGCAATAGATATTTAGATATATTATTACTTGCCTCATAACTTGGATTATTCTAAAAAGCATACCTTAAAATTATTTCTGTCAAAATAATATATGTTATTGTGAAGTTGGTAGTTACTGTTGATTCACTTTCAAGTGATGGTGACATACGTGCAGAGTAGAACTTCTCTGTGGAATTTTTGAGGCTGGGATTTTTCAGTAGATCACTTGGCTTGCCTTCGGAGGCACTTCTGAGTGTGTTTGAATCACTAACCTTTTGGTTAGCAGTCTAGTGCTTAACTGTTTGTGCCAGGCAGGGGCTACAAATAATGTATAATCTCTCAAAATAGTAGGATTAAATGTAATGTAATCTAATGCCAAAATTAATGACGTATCTTTTATTTTGTCACATGTTTAGTGATATGAAAATATTTTCAAAGGTTCATGTGAATATAATTGAAATATTTAAAAATAGATGGAAAATGAAATGTTAATATTAAGTAGAACCACAAGAACTAGAAGAAACATTAATGTTCTAAACATTTAGAATTGTTTAAAGTGTTGGATTTCATTGAAATATAACAGTGTGTTAGAACTAATGGAAATACCTAGGTTAGCTAAGAAAAGAATGAGTTATCTCTGAAAGATTTTAAATACTGAGATTTCCAAAGAAATAGTATTAGAATTTCCTTGAAAATAAAGAGAGAAATCACTTTTAACTATATGGTAAGCCAAAGAACATACACAATGTTGCACTCGGTACATTGATCTAGAAAATTGCTTGTAATGTAACCAACTATATTTGGGCTCTGTGTGTGGTTCGGTGTGTTGTATGGTAGGAAACATAAGTGAAGGAGCAAGGCAAGATCATTATTATTTGAAAATGTGTTTATCTATCCTGAATAGGATAGATAAAATAATAGTTTGCTTTACCAAAAACAAACCCAAAAACAAAAACAATAAAAACCCACTGCCATTGAGTCAATTAAACTCATAGAGATCCCCATAGAGTTTCTAAGGATGTAAATCTCTATGGAAGTAGATGGTGTCATCTTCCTTCCACGGAGCAGCTGGTGGGTGTGAATTGCCCACCTTCTGGTTAGCAGTTAAAAGCCTTACCCACTGTGCCACCAGACTCCTTATGTTTGCTTTAGGACTTTAAAAAGAAATAACAGAATAGTTTGTTGACAGTGCACAATACAATGGAAAACCACAGAGTCATAGTCAGAAACCTCATTAATCAGGTAGTCTGATCTGATTGCTCTGAATCCCTCATCACTGTATTTTTACTCTGATTATAATGTGCTGCCAAGAATGATGCAAGAAAATGACTGATGGTTATCCGTATTAGAGTGCTGGAAATTCATGAAGATCATATCATGTACTCATCTAAAGAGTACTCAAAACTACATAAGGAAAATAGCCAGTGATATAGAGAATGTATATTTGGGTAGCTTAAAATGAATTTAAAAAGCATATTATTTTTGTTACTTTACTGTTTTTAAAATTTAAAAAAATCTGTAACGTTCTTAAAGAGCTCAGGTGGCACAATGCCTAAGGCATTTCATTGCTAAGGAGAAGGTTGGCAGTTCAAACCTGCCAGCTGCTCTGTGGAAGGAAGAGTGGGTGGGCAATCTACTTCTGTAAAGATTTACTGACTTAGAAACCCATTGGGGGTCGCTATGAGTCAGAATCACAGTGAGTTTGGTTGTGGTTTACAATGCCCTTATAAAGAAAGAATGTATTTTCCTTATATTCAAGTTTATGAGTTTTTGTAGGTTCCTTTTGATACATGAGATTTCTGTATTCTGTTTTTATCGGTCTACATGTGATTGAGGGATGATTCATTCAAAGCTTTCACTTAAAGCAGAATCATGTGCAAATCCAATTCTGCGACTGGTTAGTATTTCTGAATCTCATTTTTTTTTAAATCTGTGAAATCCAGAATGCACCCAAACTGTGTTATTCTAAAGATTAAATGAAATAGTGTAGATGTGTAGATTTTCCCAAAAATACAAAAAAAAAAAAAAAAAATGACTTGGAGAATTAAAATATGCTTTAAATGTTCATCAACAAAAGACTACAGTTAATAATTGACAAAGGATAGTAGTAAATACAGGTTTAGCAGGTGCTGTCTGATCATGTCCTTAAATGTGATGTTCCATTTGGCTTGTTTTTATACTGCTAATTCCAAAATGTATTGGATTCTTACTTTGTATCCAAAATGGATAGCTTATGTGAGCGAAGGAAACAGTATATATTGTGTCCTGTTCACAGATTCTTGCAATAAAACAATCAAATATGAAAATGAAATAAATATCCAATGACAGATATTATGAAGTTATTAGGAGTTAAATAACTAAAATGAAGCTTCTAAAATAAAACTTACTGCGATCAAGTTGATCACAATTCATTGCAACCCCCATTGGGTTTCCAAGGCTGTAAATCTTTACAGAAGCAGAACTCCTCATCTTCTTCTAAAGAAAGGAGCTGTTGTTGTTGTTGTTATGTGCCGTTAGGTTGGACCTGACTCATAGCGACCCCTCCTTGGGTTTCCAAGGTGGTATCACTGCAAAAGTAGATTACCTACCCTTCCTTCCGAGGAGTGGCTGGTGGGTTTGTACTTCCAGCCTTCTGGTTAGCAGTCAAGTGCCTTAGGCACTACACTACCAGAGCAAACCACTAACCTTTTTATTCACAGCTAAACGCTTTAACCACTACACCACCAGAGCTCTTGGTTAGGGTTTCTATAAACAAGGTAAATGAGGTGATATTAAATTACAAAGACTTTGGTATTCCCCTTCCTTTCCAAAAAAAAGCTTATGACTTAAGAAGAGCATTTACAGGTATGAATATTGGAGAAATCAGCTTTTTTTTTTTTTTTTTTTTTTTTTAAGTGACAAATTATATGCTGGGGTTTTCTAATAATCGAGAGAATTAATAATTTCTGAAATTATATTTTCTAAAAGCTTATTGTTTTAGACTATAGAAATATTTGTTTGGTAGTTATCTTTCTATTACTATATTTTATACATTAAGTGGGTCCTTGTGGTAGTTAACTTTGTGTGTCAATTTGGCTGGGCCTGGTTGAATGGCTGGGCTGCTGGATGTACTTATTCCCCATGGTAATGTTGGTAATTAACTCCATGGTGGAATGTATTAGAGCAGCTGAGTACCTCTGGTGGTGTAGTGCCTAAGGAATTTGACTGCTAACCAGAAGGATGGTGGTTCAAACCCACCAGCCACTCCTCAGAAGGAAGATGGGGCAATCTACTTGCACAGTGATACTGCCTTGGAAATCCAAGGAGGGGTTGCTATGAGTCAAATCTGACTCGACTGCACTGAGTTTGGTTTGGTTTTGGTTTGAGTAGTTGCTTTAGGGATGTGGTCTGCTTCCAGCTTTGGGAATGGTCTCTAGCTTATGGCATGCTTGGACCCTGCACGTAGCTGTGTCATTGTTCAGCAGCCTACCTTGCTCTGCTGACCTTGGGACTTTCAATGGATTTGAATTAATGGCCTGCTGTGTGATTTGGTAACATTGGGACTGTGCCTTTTTAATTGTCAACCTTGGGCTTGTCAGTCTCAGCAGCCAGAAGCTGTCTAAGTAAAGAAAAGCCTCTAGCTTCAGTGGGTCAGGACCAGGAGGCACAGCTGATCCCCAAGGTTGAGGGGCGTTCACCCACCCCTAGAGCCTGGCACTTTGAACTTGGGCTTAAAGCCTCCAAACTGTAAGAGAATAAACTCCTGTTTGTTCAAGCCATCCCATTTGTGGTATATTCTTGTCAGAGTGACACTAGGTAACCAAAAGAGTCCTGAAAATAAAATATATTTATTGAAGCGTTCTTGCATTAAGATGTATATATTTTCTCATTTTTTCATTTCAAACATAAGATTTCTACTTATAAAGAAAATGAAAAAATTGTGATTTGTTTATTAAATAATTTTTTAATGGAACCTTTATGTTTGAAAATTAAGGTTTTTAGAAAGGGGGTCTGTTCAAAGAGAAGATGTTAAATTTCAAGGGTTACAATATACTCCCTGTCTAAAAAACAAAAAAAAACTCATGTCAATTAAAATCATTAATTGTTAAAATGTTTATTTTCATGTACAGCTTGTGCTCATGATGAAAAATCTGTAAGTGGAAAATTAATGCAATTTCAGAAGTGATAAACTGTGATCTTAAGATAGTGCCACAAATTGTATTGAGTAAAATTCCCATGCAAAGAAATAACAAATAATCATTATATTATTTAATTTTTCTCTTACTGTTCATCAAATTATATAATATGAATTCCTTATCACAAAGTATCAATCCATAGAGATTATTTATATCAAAGTATATATCTGTACAAATTATATACTTTGACACATAAAAATCTCTAAAGTACTTTTTAAAAGTTAACACCATACTCTGATGCAACTAATGCAAGCATTGTAAATTTTAAAAAATATTTTTTTTTCAAAAGAACGAAAATATATATGACTGAGATGATTACATACATAGACTTCTTAAGAAAACTTAGAAACACTTTGCATTAGTAGTTTAATTATCCGTGAAGTCATTGTTATATGTGTAAAGAGATAACTAGAGTATCAAAAAGTTCTGTGGTATGAATAGAATCAGTAAAAATCACTTTCAATTGTACAATCCTGTTGCAAACTCCTGCAGAAGTAGTTAGAGGATTCCCTCACAAAACAAAAACTTTTCTTGCTTATTTTAATTGTTTAGAGAGCAAAGGCTGAGTTTTAGGTGAGAAACTTCAGGGACTTTCTTGTGTTTTCAAATCTGTTTGAGGAGAGTAACAGCAAGTATATTTTTGATAGCGTAGTGCCTAAGGTACTTGACTGCTAACCAGAAGGCTGGTGGTTCAAACCCACCAGCCACTCCTTGGAAGGAAGGTTGGGCAATCTACTTCCATAGTGATTCTGTCTCGGAAACCCAAGGAGGAGTCGCTATGAGTCAGGTCTTACTCGATGACAAATAACAACAACAACAGCAACAGTACTTTTGATTGCTCAGTTCTTCTATCTTAGCCAAGCTTTGTGACTTTTCTTAACTATCTGACATTGTTAGCAGATCTTAACAATAGGAACAGTTCCATTTTAGGGTTATTGCAGCAGTTCTGCATCAAGGGAGTCCTTATCTGCTTACATTGAATGGCAAGAAAACCTCATGGAGAGATTTGGGGTTTCAAATAATGAAGAGAGAATGACTACATTTAATCTCTGTAGAACTTCAGATTAATTAGCTGGCAAATATACGATTAAAAACTTTACTTTTCTCTAAGGATTATAAATATTCTGTAGCCTCAGCTTTTCTTGACAGCCAAAGGGAAGGAATTTACCATATATTACCAAACAAACAAAAAGTTATTTCATACAGCCTCCTTTTCATAATATCTGATTGCTTTCTTAAAGCAAGAACACAGTTTTACAATTTTCTTTTTAGAATTATTTTCATATTTGTAAAAACAGTGTAAATATTTTCTTTTCTCCTGTCATTTGACAGTTTGAATATCATTATTTTAATGCATTTCAAGATTTTACTGTACTTTTTGCATTTACACCTAAATTATGAGAGGATCATTTATGAAATTCAACTATATTCCTATCATGTAGGAACATTTATTTAATGAGAGAAGCCAGATTCCTAATATGACCTATCCTTGTTGCCATGTGAAGAAAAATTCATGATTGCTTATAACATTTCAGAATAAATATATTGTGATTTCAAAATTATACTGCCTAAATATAGTTATGAATATCTTAATTATGCTATTTGTCCTTAGAGAACATTTACTAGTTCATACTCTAGGTCTACTCTCACCTAATTTTTGAGTTTGAATTTCTATTAAATTATAGGTGAAGAATCCATCCCACCCCTAGTTTGTGGTGCTATTATTCTATTGTATGGACACATTTACAAAAATAAAATCTTGCATTAGCTAACTTTATATTTGCAGTACCTACTCTATTATTAAGTGAGTACACGGCTTTCCATTTTTTAAGTGGTGATTTGCTTTCAGGCCCCTTTGTGTTTGATAAGGTGCCAATAAATTACGAATGATTTAATGTAGATCCCCTCTCACTTCAGAAAGCAAACCAAATTACAGATCCAGGCTTTGCCTCCCCTGTATCTTTTCCTTTTCTTCTCTTTAATTCTGTCCCATTTTACAAACTTCTTTCTATTTCCCTCAATAATCTTTATGTTCACACAATGTTAATGAGCTTCATAATAAGGGTTATTGTACAAAGCCTTTATACTCAGAACTCAAAAACTGACTTCTTCTTGTATATGAACTTTGTAAACTTGCATCAATAGGTTTATTTTCACGCCTCTCTCCTATAATTTTAAATGTCACCTGTAGGCCTCCCTTTATCCACTTTAGCTCTAAGTTCAGCATTGCAGTATTCCTGTAGCCAAAGTTTTACTCTCCTTGCTTCTCTGTTCCATAAACAGGTCTGAGAATAAACTCAGCAAATGGGAAAGTATTAACACTGAGAACAGAAAAATGGGGCAAACATGAGGGCAATCCAGTCTGACTTGACCACAATGTAACTAAAGAAATAGCTTTCCCTTTGGGAAAGGTAGAGGGTACAGAGCTTCTTCTAGAACCATTGAGGAAAAGGATTGTGGGTAATCGAGGCTAGAAGGAGCTTTTGAATGAAATATTCCAATAAATCGGGTAAAATGTGGGTTTGCATTTTTGTTGTTGTTTGTTATTATTAAATCGAAATAATAACGTCAGTTTTAGCCTTTGCATTAGAGATATGCTCTGATACTTTGGTATCTGTGTAGCTATCCATTTTCAACCGAAAATAATGAAGACACTGTATATAAAATGTGATCTCCTTACCTCTAATTTCTGATTTTCATTTACAGGTATTTCTCAATTAAAATGCATGCTTTAAATTCTACTATGTTACTTAATTTTTATTGCTTTTTAATAACTTTTTATTGTGATTTGAGGAGCTCTAATAGCATAGTAGGGGCTCTGGTAGCATAGTGGCTAAAGCACTTGACTGCTAACCAGAAGGCTGGCGGTTCAAACCCACCAGACACTCCTCGGAAGGAAGGTTGGGCAATCCTACTTCCGTAGTGATACTGCCTCGGAAACCCAAGGAGGGGTTGCTATGAGTCGGGGCTGACTCGACGGCACATAACAACAACAACAACAATAGCATAGTGCCTAAATCACTTTACTGCTAACCAGAAGGCTGGCCATTCAAACCCACCACCAGAAGGAAGGTTGGGCAGTCTACTTCCATAGTGATACTGCCTCGGAAACCCAAGGAAGGGTCGCTATGAGTCGGGACAGACTCCACGGCACATATCAATAACAACAACAACATTGTGATTTGGATGAAAGTTTACAGAGCAAATTGGTCTTCCATATATTGATTCATAAAATTTTTACAGCCTCCAAAATGTAACAGCACTCTTCCCACTTCCTCCTTGTGTTGACCTTTTCAATTCTCCTTCTTTCCTATTCCTTCCTGATTTCTGAGCTTTATCCCTGGACAAATGTTGCCCTTTTGAGTCCTGTCGTTTATCGTTTTAAGGAGTGTGTACATTTCCGGTGTTTTTGTCTCTCAGTTGTTTGGCTGAAAGTTGAGCGTCAAGAGTGAGTCTGATTCCAAGCTTCAAAGATGTGTAATGGCCATAGTCTTGGGATGTCCATCAGTCTCTATCCAACCAGTAATCCTGGTTGTCTTCATGATTTTGAGTTTTGTTCCACGTGTTTCTCCCACTCTATCTAGGACTTTCTGTTGTGTTCCCTTTCACGGTGGTCAGCAGTGGTAGCTTGGCACCATCTACTTTTTCTGGTCTCATGGTCCTAGTATGTTTCTTGTTGAATTTTATTTAGCCAGAAATTACCAGTTAACCTCACCTTCATACCCAAGTTGCAGTATGCCTCATGCTCTTCAAATGCTGCTTGCAACTACTTCTTTACATCACAGAATTATGGAGAGTTCCATCAGAAACAAAAGTAGTTTGCAGCAACATAAACATCTATAGTTATTTCTGATTTATTATTATTTAGCATACTTACTACGTGGACTATCTGTGTAAATTGTTATTACCATTCATAAATCCATTAGAACTTTATTTGTTGATGTACAGAGAGTATTTTGCAACATTTCATAAAATTTCACCACTTGCATAGATATTTATTATTATTATTATTATTTTAATGTAAGGATGGCCCAAACATGGGACTCATCTCTCTAGCATGTCTTTCCTCTGTAATTTCCCAATTGTCTGGGAGAGAATTTATTGTGGTCTGACAGATCTCTTTGCTCAATCCTGCTTTAACCCCATTCCTATCCATATGTTACTCCCCAATAAACCTTTAAAACTTTTTTTTTTCTTTGCAAAGAAATAAAACTTTAATTGTCAGTGTTTATTTATTATTATCATTATTTTATTGTGCTTTAGGTTCAAATTTACAGAGTGGAGTTTGTTTTACATTCCATAGTATGTGTACATTTAGTTTCACTCCCCATTTACAAGCCCCAGCCCTAACCCAGTTTCTTCCCCTCCCTACCCAATAACCCTCCCCTCCCACCATGCCCCTCATAATTATGCACTCCTGTGTGTCCTGCATTTCCTCCGTTTAAATGTTGCCCCTCTGGTGCCTTGTGGTCGATTGCTCCGAGGAATGCATCTCCATAGAGTATGTGTGTGCATCACCCTGGGTTGAGTGGTCTGCATGTACATCTTGTTTACTGTTGGACTGAAAGGTAGCTCCTGAGAGTGAGTTTTATTCCAGGCCAAGAATGTATCCCAGGGCCATAATACTGGGGATCTCAATAGACTCCATCCAACCAGTAATTCTGGTCATTATTGGGTTTTTGAATTTTGTTCCACATTTTTCCTCCCAGTCTATCCAGGATCTCCAGATTTGATCCTTTCCTGAGTGGTTGGCATTGGTAGCTGGACACTATCTAGTTCTTCTGGTCTCAAGGTCCATCATGTGCTAGGGCTGATTGCTTCTAAATGTTCTTGTTTTTTTGTACTGTTCTTCGCTTCCTAAGATAGGAGCCCATTAGCTGCATCTTAGATGGCCGCTTGAAACTTTTTAAGACTCCAGTCACTACTCACCAACGTAGGATGAGGAACAAGGCTTTTATGTATTTTGTTGCGCCAATTGAATCTGGTGTCCCCCAGGACTATGGTCCTGAGTTGGTAGATTCATTGGCTATCTCTCCCACAGTGTCTGGCTCTCTGTGAGGGATTACTCTGTCTGCCTTCTGTTGGTTCTGTAAGTATTGCTGATATTTTGTATCACTGGTATCTGTGTAAGATTAGCCTATGCTGAGTCAATCCTTGGTCTAGAGTATACCCCTGTTCACTGACCCCCATCTGATCTTAGATGTTTATGTGTTTATCTGTAGCCTGGTGTTTGGTGTTAATGGTAATGCAGTATTTTTGGAGAGGACACAGTTGAATAGCTAACAAAAGCCCTAAAGAATACACATACTTTGAAAAGGTTTTAATCTCTGCAGAACAGTAGGTCAATTTTACTTTGTTTTAAAACTTGGGTTAGGTATGACCTAATTAACTTGGCAAATTTTGGTGAATTATAACTCTTAAAATCCTTGGTATTCTACGAACAGAAGTTTGCTTCCTAAGGACAGTAAATTTCCAACATCTTAGCATTTTAGCTACTAAATTCAGTGTTGTTCTCTGCTCTCTTTTGACCAGCACCATCTATGTACTCACATGCCCTCGATTATGGCTGTATTCATTGTCTGAGGCTGACATTACATATTCATTTGCTGTAGGTCAGCAACTGGCTTTGGGCTTCCTACAAAAGCTCACAGGTTGTTAGCTTGTCAAAAATCATTTAATTCAAGACTTGGTTTTTCCATTTATCCTTCAAGATTCTAATCAGTAGGTTTTCCATGCCAATCGATCCTTTCCCAGTTGGCTTCCTTTAGCTCTGACACCATGTGTTATAAGCTGAAATTTTGACAAAATGATGCACATTCAAAAAGAATTTTAGTTTTCTTACAAAGTAGACAGTTAAACCAGGAAATCTGAATGAAAGTGTTGCCAACTGCAAATACATCTTTCTGCTGCTTTATAGCGTCTCTACTAGGTTAGGTATAGTCTGAATGCTATTGGGACTATGTGTTTCTGTCCTAAACCTTTATCTGCTGATACCTATTCTATTTGGTATTAAAATTCAGCATGTTAGACAAAGAAAACAGCTCTATAATGTATTTGAGAACTATGTATTCTTTTATGAAGTTTAATAAGTAATACAGTAAAGATTTTAAAATTATTATATAAACCTTAATGAAAAATAAGGGGAAAAGAATGCAACAAATAGAAAAATTTAAATAAATCTATTGAGTATATTCATATAGTATGGGATTTTAAATGTTTTTTTTTTCTGTTAATCTCTATCATAATTATTTATCAGAAATAATATATTAACAAACTATATTGAAATTATTTTGAATGTATGTCATTGTCAGTTATGGTTCACATCAAACCAAATACAAATATTATCACAGATATCTGCAATTTGATCTTTTATTTTTTGATTTATTATTATCTATTTCTATTATGTATTGACCATTTGACAAAGATTTATAATGAAAATCATGTGTAAGTTCCTTTTGATTACTCAAAAGGCTTTGCTCTTTCCCCTGGAATAGGTTTTTGTTTTGCTTAGCAAAATCAGTAAGGATTGGGACAAATATAGTGTGTTTTCTAGCTTTCATGGAGGAATTTGTGAAAATGTGAAATCTACAATTGTATCTAAAATTGTCTGGCAAATTTCAGGGGTTGGCATGACCCAGGAGATGTTTCTAATAACCTTCTCACTATTTCAGAGTTTTTCTTCTCCTTTGTGTATGTTGCATCCAGGTCTGGTATAGTTGGGAAGAAATTAAGAGTCAAAATAAAATAGATGACAACTTTTAAGGTAGAATTAAAAATAATTTGATGATCTGGCTTGAGATTACAGAATAAATGGTCTTCTTTTGCTTCAAACTCAACTTGGGACACTTTGACACACCTTACTGGAGGCCAAGGTGATATATATATCAGCCTTTTGGTCTTTGTTAAATATATATATGTATATATATATATATATATGTATATATATATGTGTGTGTGTGTATATATGTGTGTGTGTGTATATATATATATATATATATATCTATCCCATTTACATATATTATGTATTCCATTTGGTATTGTTGTTAGGTGCTGAAGAGTTGGTTCTGTCTCATAGCAACCCTACGTACAACAAAACAGAACTGCCTTTTCCTGTGCCATCCTGTTTCTGCCATGTTTGAGCCCCTTGTTACAGCCACTGTGCAAATCCACCTTGTTGAGGGTCTTCCTCATTTTCTCTGGCCCTCTAATTTACCAAGCAGGGTATCCTTCTCCAGGGATTTCTCTCTCCTAACAGCATAACTGAAGTATAAGAGACAAAATCTAGCCATTCTCCCTTCTAAGTAGCATTCCAGCTGTACTTCATCCAAAACAGATTTGTTTGTTCTACTTGTAGTCTGTGATATAGACAGTATTCTTTGCTAACTTCATAATGCAAATTCATCAATTCTTCTTCAGTCTTCCTTAATCTTATCCATGTTTTGCATACATATGAGCCGAGGTGATTGAAACATACCATAGCTTGGATCAGGCTCACCATAGTCTTTAAAGTAGTATCTTTGCTTTTCTACCCTTTAAAGAAATTTTTTGGAATAGATTTGCCCAATGGAATCATTCATTTGATTTCTTGGCTGCTGCTTTCATGGGAATTGATTTTGGATCCAAGTGAAATTAAAACATTGACAACATCAATACAATCTCCATTTATCATGATGTTGCATAGTTGTTGAGTAGTGAGGACTTCTGTTTTCTTTTTGTTGACTTGTAATTTGCACTAAAGGCTGTAGTATTTGATCTTCATCAGTACTTGCATTAAGTCTTCTTCACTTTCAGCAAGCAAAACTGTTGTCATTTGCATACCATGTTCTTCTCCATATAGTAAAGCTTCTGGAATTATTTTCTCATCATACAGATTGAATAAGTATGGTGAAAGGATATAACCCTAATACACACACTTCTTGATTTTAAATCATAGCATAGTGCCTAAGGCACTTGACTGCTAACCAGAAGGCTGGCGGTTCAAACCCACCAGCCAATCCTTGGAAAGAAGATTAGGCAATCTACTTCCATAGTGATACTGCCTCAGAAACCCAAGGAGGGGTCACCAGGAGTTGGGTCTGACTCGATGTCAAACAACAACAACAACAAAAACATATCCGTTGTTCTGTTTGAGCAGCAGCCTTTTGGTCTTTGTTCAAGTTCCGAATGAGCACATTTAAGCATTTACTTAGGGTAGTCCAAAAATTCTCTGGAAAATATTTACCTCATAATTATGTCATGAAAATTAACAGATGATAAAACAGATTTTACTTTCTGCTGCATGAGTATACAGCAGAATGATAGGAATGAGGATATATATCACAAAAGAAGTTACAATTTCTCTACTTTAAAAGTTGGACCTTGGATTGGAAAGCTAAAATAAAAGAGGAATCTTCACAAATCATTCTCTTCTTAAATTTGTTTTATTATCATTTTTTTTTCAGGTATTTCATGGAATGCTTTACAATGAAACTACTCACTCAGCATTATGATGCTTTGGTTTCTTTGCCTTATTAAAATTCCTTAAGCATAAATATTTACATATATTTTTCTTCTTCTTCTAGCAATGGTTGTTTTGAACAACCTGGAACCAAATACAACATATGAAATCAGGGTTGCAGCTGTAAATGGAAAAGGGCAAGGAGACTATAGTAAGATCGAAATCTTCCAAACACTACCAGTTCGTAAGTTATCTTTTCTGTCGTATGCTCTGTTGACATTCTCTTCACTTGCAAACGTAAAAAAGATTTTGAAATTCAAGGGGAAGTGTTAACTCTTGGCAAAGTGAATTATGTCTTTATTTAAATGGTTCCTGAATATACTTGCATCTCAGATTAATAGAAGAAATAAATCACTTTTGAACAAGGGAAAAAGATGCACTGAATTTGTTTTCCAACAGTGAGTTTGTTTTCAGGAAACTGTCTCAGACACAAAGGTGTCCTACTTATCTGTAGTGTGAATAATCAAATCGTAGTGTTCAAACTTTATCCTGTGGGACAGTGGAAAAATGTCTATGTAATATGCCAAGTACAAAATTATATTTATGAGTTGTGACTATTGCCTTTCTCACAAATTATTTATGCTTTAATGTGAGGAAAATGGAACTACTAAATTAATCCATTACAACAGTGACTGCAGGAAAATAATAACTGTATCAGCTTTCCTCCTAATCATCCTGCTTTGGGGTATTGTGTGGTCAATTGAGTTTACTTGAGAAAGTTAAGATAAATATAAAAAGACTTAATGTTTCTTTTATGTTCAATAAATTATGATAAATGAGAGAAAACCTTTGCATAATCCTGCCTATTATGTATACGTGGCAGGACAGCCAAATTGGCCACCATAAATTATTTTGCCGTAATTTGTGACCAATTACATTTCTTTTCATAAAATTGGCAAAATGTATTCTCTTTTCTCCATTCCCAATACTAGTGTCTTTTTAACCCTCTCGTTATTTTTTTAACGAGGAAATTTTGATTCATGATCCCATCTCCAGGTTTGTTTTTTTCCTAATACATCTTCCAAAAATGAAGATAATAAAGTAAGTCAGAGGATGTGCCCCAAAATATTAGCTCAGTGGCACACAGCAAGGAGTTCTCATTCCAAATTACTGAGCACTGATGGCACTCTTCCTATTTAAAATTCTTGCACTTCAATACATCCCTATTATATTAAAAATATTATAACCATCTTTGTTATAAGATCATCTTGATGAAGAACAAAAATCAAAAGAAAGTGTTTTATTGTTACTAAAAGAAAATAATTGAAGCACACATCAATAGAATAGGATCCTACAAACATATTTAATTCAAATATACATCTTATTTTTTAAAATGCTAGTACGAAAAGATAAATAGTTATCTTTCTTGGTTGGCAGGCTACCAATTCTGTTTAATAGGTTAATGTATTCTCTTTTATAGCTCTAATCTATTAATTAAAAAAAATAGAATTATATACTATTAATAGTAAGATAAATGAAGTTTTTCACTTATATAATGTAATACAGTTTCCAGAGATTTTTCATATCAGTATAAATAAAATGCTTAGTTCTGATATTTCACAATTTTGGCACAATACTTCCAGTTTTATGAATGTTGCTCTTTTCTGAAATGGGAAAAATGAGGATCCGAGATTATATCACATCAAATGTCAAGTAGAAAATGGTAAATCCGGAGAGAACTTCATATCTTTTGATTACATGATGCTGTTCTTTTATAAAATTGCAGTTTCTTTACACATTTGATATGTGTGTGAATGTGAAGAATGTTGTATTGCATATTTAGGTGAACCGAGTCCTCCATCAATCCAGGGACAACCAAGCAGCGGGAAGAGCTTTAAACTCAGCATCACCAAACAGGATGATGGAGGGGCCCCTATTTTGGAATACATTGTGAAATATAGAAGTGTAAGTACCGATTCATTATCATTTTGTTGCAAGTGTTTTCAAATTCTATGAAGATTTGTATTGAATTCATAGATATATCAGAAATGAATGCATATTAAATAACAGCGATGATAAATAGCAGTCAAGGAAATTCAAATGCCAATTTTTCATTGCTGAAATTCATCATTATAAATTGTAAAGTGCTTGAATTAAAAAAAAAAAAGAAAACACCTAAGCATAGACCATGGGTAATAATACTTTCTGTACTTAATTTTGTGATATCTAAGTGTGAAATGGGACTTGGCAACATTTCAAAAATGAGATGCCATTTCCCTGTTTCTTCTGTCAATTTTACAGGATATTCTCACCTCTGATTCCTTGTACTAAAAATAACCCTAAACTAAGTCTTCTTGTCACTTGTAGTTACTCTAAGTAGAATTATTGACAAATATACCTGAGAATAAATTGATTTAATTAAATAATCAGACTGTTCTATCTCTGATAGCTGACAAAAATGATCATATGTAACTTGAGAAATAGGGAAGAGTTGTCTTCTAGTTTATTTAGCACTAGCTGGTAAGGGACTTTGGATAATCAGAAGCTGCCCTGGATCTTTTGATGCACGTGGGGAGTAGAGCGTGCCAGATGGTTGCAGACAGGTATGGAATGTGGCCTATTGGACTATGCCTCTGCCTGCAGCAGACAATAATGCCACTGATAATGATTTCTCCCAACAACTTTCTCACAAGTGCCATTGAATGTTGGTCCAAAACCAAATAAACAAACTCACTGCCATCGAGTTGATTCCGATCCATAGAGACCCTCTTTAGGTTTCCAAGGCTACAAATCTTTACAGAAGCAAACTGTGTCATCTTTCTTCCATGGAGCAGCTAGTGGTTTCAAACTGCTAACTTTTTGATTAGCAGCCAAATGCCTAACCACTGCACTACCAAAGCTCCTATTGAATATTGATGTCTATTGTAAAATATTTTAAAAATTAACACAATTTTAAATTAAATTTTGTATGATTTGTTTACTAATATATATGTTGTTGTTGTTGTTATGTGCTGTCGAGTTGGCCCCGACTCATAGCGACCCTCCTTGGGTTTCCAAGGCGGTATCACTACAGAAGTAGGTTGCCCAACCTTCCTCCCGAAAAGTAGCTGGTGGGTTTGAACCTCCAGCCTTCTGGTAAGCAGTCAGGTGCCTTAGGCACTATGCTACCAGCGCTCCTACTAATATATAATTATTCTTATAATACAGGCTCAATTTAATATTTATATTGACAAAATTTAATATCGGTTAATACTATGAATAAAACTGAATATAATGAAATGTGCAAAAACCTGGAGTTAGAAAACCAAAAGGGAAGAACATGCTTGGCATTTCTCAAGGTAAATGGACTGAAGAAAAAATTTAAGCCTCGAGTTGCAATATTGAAAGATTTGATGGGCAAAATAATGATGCAGGAAACAGCAAAAGAAGATGGAAGGAATACATGGAGTCAATGTACCAAAAAGATTTGGTCGATGTTCATCCATTTCAGGAGGTGGCATATGATCCAGAACCAATGGTATCAAAGGAAGAAGTCAAAGCTGCACTGAAAGAAGTGGTGAAAAACAAAGCTCCAGGAATTGACAGGATACCCATTGAAATGTTTCAACAAACTGATGCCATGCTGGAGGCACTCATTCATCTATGTCAGGAGATTTGGAAGACAACTACCTGGTCAGCTGACTGGAAGAGATCCATATTTGTACCCATTCCAAAGAAAGGTGATCCCACAGAATGTGGAAATTACCAAACAATATCTTTAATATGTGATGCAAATAAAATCTTACTGATGATTATTCAAAAATGATTACAGCAGTATTTTGACAGAGAACTTCCAGAAATGCAAGCTGGATTCAGAAGAAGACATGGTATGAGGGATATCATTGCTGATATCAGATGGATCTTGGCTGAAAGCAAAGAATACTGGAAAGATGTTTACTTGTCTTTTATTGATTGTGTGCATCATAACAAATTGTGGATAGCATTGAGAAGAATGAGAATTCCAGAACACTTAATTGTACTTGTGAGGAACCAGTACATCGACCAGGAGACTATCATTCGAAGAGAACAAGGGGACATTGCATGCTTTAAATTCAAGAAGGGAATGTGTCAGGGTTGTATCCTTTCACCATAGTTGTTCAAATTCTACGCTGAGCAAATAATCCAAGAAGATGGGCTATATGCAGTGGAACATGGCATCAGGATTGGAGCAAGAATTATTAACAACCTGCAATATCCCGATGACACAACTTTGCTTGGTGAGAGTGAGGATAACTTGAAACACTTACTGATGAAGATTAAAGAATATAGTCTGCAGTGTAGATTACACCTCAATATAAAGAAAACAAAAAGTCCTCACAACTTGACCAATAAGCAGCATCACCATAGATGGAGATAAGATTGAAATTGTCAAAGACTTTATATTACTTGGCTCTACAATCAACACCAATGGAAGCAGCAGTCAAGATATCAGACAATGCATAGCACTAGGCAAATCGGCTACAAAAGGTGACTTCCAAGTTCTGAAGAACAAAGATGTCTCCTTGAAGACTAAGGTGCACCTGACCTAAGCCATGGTATTTTTGGTCGCCTCATATGCATGTGAGAGCTGAACAATGAATAAGGAAGACCGAAGAAGAGTAGTTGATGCTTTTGAGTTGTGGTGCTGGCAAAGAATCCTCAAAATACCATGGACCACTAAAAGAATTTACCAATCAGTCCTGGAAGAGGTTCAGCAGGTATGCTTCTTGGAAGTGACAATGGCCAGATTTCATCTCACCTACATTGGTCATGTTGTAAGAAGAGATTATTCCCTGAAAAAGGGTATGAGGATTGGTAAAGTGGAAGATCAACAAAAGAGGGGAAAACTGTCAACAAGATGGATTGACACAGAGGCTACAATGATGAGCTCAGGTATAGCAGGGATCGTGGAGCTGGCACAGTACTGGTCTGTGTTTTTGTTCCGCTGTACATAGGATCTCTATGAGTCAGACACAACTCAAGAGCACCTAACAACAACAACAAATGCTATGAATGCTATATTTTACAAGGTAGTGTTTAAAAAATCAGTCTACAATAGTATATACACATTTTAAATATTTCCTCAGAAATATACAATTTTTAAAAAATTATACATTTATGGTTCCAAATTAAAATATCTACATTTGGAAGGTAATATAAAAAAAATTTATTTTGAATATTGCAAATAAATATTTTGCGACATAAATTTTATATTAATATCCACTTCAGGAACCTCTCTTTCACTCTGGTTTCACACTGGCAGTGATGAGTAACTATGTCTTTCCTTCGGATACTCTGCTTTGGATACCTCACACCTTTACTCCAACACAGCTCTGAAAGGCTCATTGATGTCAGTGAACCTGATAGTTACATACCTCTCAACCCAGGTTTCTTGACCATTCTCAATTGTTCATATGGAATTTCTTTAAAATGGAGAAATGCTCTTTCTGAGAGATATAGTCTAGAATCCAATTAACAAATATATTGAAACTAGGATAACAGGTCTTCCACATAGATTGCAGCCCACATTTATGTCCAATAGATTTTATGGTAAAAAAATACAGATAGATGGTAAATATTTGTAGAGAAGCTGAATAAAATCCCATGATAAACATATTTCTATGTCTATAATTACCAAAAACTTAGCAATTTATTTTGACATATCCTTTCTAAAGACTTGTACTGGAAATAACACAAATGGTATATTCATTTCAACTGCAATTGTTCATTTGAATTTATGATAGTAAATATTTATTATTTCTGTGATTTCTTTATCATGTCTTACTTTCTTAATTTTAATTGTTTTTATTAAGAAAATATTTATATTTCCAAAATACTGTAATTTTTTTACCTTTATTTCTATTTTATGTTATGATAAAATGAATTTCAGAAACCAAAATGAACATGACTGCTAATATTCTGTACCTTTCTCAAAATATCTAAAACAAATCTAAGAGGTAACATTACAAATTCACTTATGAAAAAGCCGTTATTACTTTATTTGCATAAAATGGTCACTAATTTTCATACAGATGTTACTCATAAAATTAGCATATATTGTATCACCATTACTATAGTTGTTGGATGATGATGAGTCTGCTACAACTCATAACTACACTATGTTCAACAGAACAAAACACTACCTGATCATGCACCATCCTTAAATCCTTGCTATGATTTAGCCCATTGTTGTAGCCACTGTGTCAAACCATTTTGTTAAGGGTCTTCCCCTTTTTTGCTGACCTTCTACTTTATCAAGCATGATATCATTTTCTAGTGACTAGAAGGCTGGTGGTTCAAACCCCCCAGCCATTCCTCAGAAGGAAGGTTGGACAATCTCCTTCCATAATGATACTGCCTCAGAAAGCCAAGGTGGGGTAACTATGACTCAGATCTGACTCCACGGCAGTGGTTGCTTAGTCCCTTCTGACCATATGACCAAAGTAGATGAGATGAAGTCTGGCCATTCTCCCTGTCAATGACCATTCCGGATGCACTTCTTCTAGAAAAGATCGGTTCATTCTTCTTGCAGTATGTGGTATTTTCAGTATTTTTCACCAACACCACAATTCAAAGGCATCAACTGTCTTTTGGTCTTCCTTATTCATTGTCCAGCTTTAACATGCATATGAGGCAATTAAAAATTGCATGGCTTGGGTTAAGCACACCTTGGTTGTGAGTGAGATCTTTGATCTTTAACACTTTAAAGAGGTTTCTTGCAGCAGATTTTCCCAGTGCAATATGAGATCTGATTTCTTGATTGCTGCTTCCATGACCATTGATTGTGGATCCAACTAAATTAAGTAAAATGCTATCTTTGACAACTTCAATCTTTTCTCCATTTATCATGATATTGCTTTTTGGTCCAGTTGTGATAATTTATTCATTTATTTTTCTTTATGTTGAGTAGTACTCCATACTGAAGACTGTTTTCTTTGATCTTCATAGTAAGTGCTTCAAATCATCCTTACTTTCAGCAAGCAAGGTTGTGTCTTCTGCATATCACAGGTTATTAATGAGTCTTCCTCCAACACTGATGGCACATTCTTCTTCATATAATCCAGTTTTTTGGATTATTTGCTCAACATACAGATTAAATAAGTATGGTGAAAAGACAAAACTGATGCACACCATTCCTGATTTTAAACTGTGCAGTATCCCCTTGCTCTGTTTGAGTGACAACCTCCAAGTCTATGTACAGCTTCCTTGTGAGCACAATTAAGTGTTCTGGAATTCCCATTTGCAATATTATCTATAAATTTATTATGGTCCATAGAGTAGAATGTCTTTGCATAGTTGATAAAACACATGTAAACATCTTTCTGGTATTCTTTGCTTTCACCTAGCATTCATATGACATCAGCAGTGATATCCTTTATTCCACATCCTCTTCTGCATCCACTTTACATTTCTAGAAATTATCTGTCAATGTACTTTTGCAACCATTTTTGAATTATCTTCATCAAAACTTTACTTGCATGTGTTATTAATGATATTGTTCAATAATTTCCACATTCCACTGAAAGACCTTTCTTTAGAATGGGTATAAATATGGATCTATTCTAGTCAGTTGGCCAAGTAGATGTCTTCAGAATTTCTTGGTGTAGACGAATGATTGCTTCTAGGACTGCATTCATTTGTTGAAACATCTCAGTGGGTGTTCCATCAATTCCTGGAGCCTTGTTTTGTGCCAAACCCTTCAGTGCAGCTTAGACTTCTTCTTTCAATACCATGGGCTCTTGATCATATGCTACCTTCTGCAGTAGTTCAGCATCAAAAAATTATTTTTGGTACAGTGACTCTGTATTCCTTCCAATTTCTTTTGATGCTTCCTGCACCATTCAATATTTTTCCCATACCAAAAAAACAAAACTGACTGCCGTCAGGTTGGGCCCAACTCATAGCAACCCTTCCTTGGGTTTCTGAGGCAGTATCACCACAGAAGTAGACTGCCCAATATTGCAACTTGAGGCTTGAGTTTTTTCTTCATTTCTTTCAGCTTGAGAAATACTGATCAGATTCTTCCCTTTTGGTTACCTAACTCTTGGTCTTTGCATATTTCATTATAATACTTTACTTTGTCTTCTCTAGCTGCTGTTTGAAATCTTCTGTTCAGTTCTTTTATTTCACATTTCTTCCATTTCCTTTCATTACTCTCTGTTCAAGAGCAGGTTTTGTTTTTTCTTCCCTCCTTCCTTTTAAATGCCCTTTTGCTTTCTTAATATATGATGTTCTTGATGTCATCACACAATTTGTGTTGTCTTCAGTCATTGGTATTTGACATGTCAAATAAGTTCTTCAGATAGTACAGAAGGAAGTGGTTGTTCTCATTCAGTAAATGGAGCTGCAGTCAGTGAACATGTGGATGAGTAATATGGGCATAGTTACTGTCTTCCACTCAATTTGACAAAAAACAACAATTGAAAAAACATCAAAAAAGTGAAAGCAAGGGGACAAAAAACACACACTGCATAAACACACAGGAACAATCACTAAAAAGAGAAAAAGAAAAAAAAAAGGGAAAGGCAATAAATGAGAGAAAATATTTAAAGAAATACTTGAAAGAGCCAAAACAAATATGAATAGAAAAATGCAAAAAAAAAAAAAAAATGCAATATCCAGGGAGAGGAGAATAAGAGAAGATAGATGGAGAAGGAGAATCATGAAAAAAATGGGAAAAATGTAAAAAAATAAAACGTAAAAAAATAATAAAATAAAAAAAAGGAATAGGGAGAACCACAAGGAAGAAAAATATGGGAACCAGGAAAATAGCAGAGAGAAAAAGCTGAAAACTAGAGCCTAGGAATGGAAGAAGGAAGAATAATATAATATTAAAGAGGAAGATAATAATAATAATTTTGAAACAGACAAAAACAAACACACTAAAAAAATTGTTGTGTTGTTATGTGCCATCGAGTCTGCCCCAACTCACAGCAATCCCTCCTTGGATTTCTGAGGCAGTATCACTATGGAAGTAGATTTCCCAAACTTCCTTCAGAGGAGTGGCTGCTGGGTTTGAACCACCAGCCTTCTGGTTAGCAGTCAAGTGCCTTAGGCACTGCACTACCAAAAATATTTTTAAAAATCTGGGTGGAGTGGAGGAGGATACCCAGTGTCCATCAGAGCACACAGACTGGGATGGAATTCCTGATAGCCCAGAAGGTGGGTGGGAGTGAGGGGTGGACACATTTCTGTTCACCAAGAAGTTTTAGGGTATAAGAGTAACAAGAGGAATATCTAACCTTTCTAGTCATTCATGTCCAGAATGTTCTTGCAGTCCGTGGCAAGTGGAGCCTTTTCTTAGGTCCATGGATTTGAGAGAATGTTGTCACTTTAAATATCCAATGTTGGAAAACGTTCAAAACGGCTGCACATTCTGGTCGGCCAAAAGTCCACAGCTCACCCCATCTCCCGTCTCCCCCTTTGCTGCTTCTCCTTTTATTCACCAGCCACCAGTACAGTAACTAAGAGATACCATCAGACTTACAAATTGTTTTTCTCTGTGTTCTTTAATTTTTAACTTGTTGGCTTTTATTCTCATGCAGTTGCTCTTGTGGTTTCATATACCATTCTGAATTTGAGAATAGTTTAAAGAACAGAAAAAGCAATAGCAGGACAAATGTGGTTTGGGGTAAACTAAGCAACAAAGTGTTCCACAAATTGCTAATTATTTAGTATCTTAATAATTATCTGTCAGTAATCCAGGATTTCAGTTAGAAATTTTCAAAATATGGATACTACATGAATTTTGGATAGTACAATGTTTTGTTATAGAAAACCCTACCACCTACTCTATGATATTTAGCATCCTTTGACAGCAGTTATAGAAATCCAAAAATGTTCTGCAAAGTTCCATTAAAATCTATTGGGACCCAAATTGATTCACAAAATGGAAATAATGACCGCTTAGAAATTTGGGGATTTCATTTAAATATGATTTTTTTTTTTTTAATTTACAAGGTATTACTTCAAATAACTCATTGCTAATTTATTTTGATGTCTTTAATGTAGATAGATTTGCTCATTTTTCTGGTAGTCCACAGTATATTCAATATTCTTCACCAACACCGTAATTCAAAAACATCAATTTTTCTTTGATCTTCCTTATTCACTGTCCAGATTTTGCATACATAGGAGGTGATTGAAAATGCATGGCTTGGGTGAAGTGCACCTTAGTTCTCAGTGACATCTTTGCTTATCAACACTTTAAAGAGGCCTTTTGCAGCAGATTATCAGGACATATAAAATATAAAAATGAAGGACAAACAGATGTAAAGCTAGTAGAAAATCACCAAAGAAGGTCAACAGATAATTCATTAGAAAAGAAAATGCAGTGGCCAATTATTATATTATTAGTAATGAGAGAAAGCAATCTCTCGGTGGCACAAATGGGTAAGGAGTTCAGCTGCTAACTGAAATGTTGAAGGTTTCAGTCAACAGAGAGGATCCTTGGAAGAAAATCATAGAGCTCTACTTCCAAAAACTTAGCCATTGAAAACACTTTGTAGCACAGTTCTACGCTGATACACACACTCACCCATGGCCAGCCAGTTGATTCCGACACATGGCTACAACCCTTGGTTCTCCAAGGCTGTAAATCTTTGCAGAAGTAGATTGCCTCAACTTATTCTCATGGGGAAGCTGGTGGATTTGAAACGCTGACATTCTGTTTAGCAACCAAACACCTTACCACTATGCCATTAGAGCTCCTTCTGATACACATGGAATCGTCATTATTCAATGTCAGTACCAGTGCAGCTAGTAAACTGGTAAACATAAAGAAACCAGTAATAATGATCATCAATAAAAGGTATCTCTGCACATTATTAATATGGTCCAGTCCTAAAGATAGGTTCAGCCTTATATGAAAATTGAACCAAAAATTTTATCTTCAGTAAATCTCCCTTTTTTATTTATTATCCTTTAACTAAATATTGGAAGTTCCTTAAAGGTGTCTTCCTTTTGCACAAAAACTATGCATTTCATCACAATAAAGCAAATTCTTTGTTCTTCTCAATTCTCTCTCATCATTATCTTCCTATACCACAATCCTATTTCTAACTTCCAGCCCAACTCTAACTTTAAAAAGTACTAGTAATCTGCTTTTAAATGTCAAAATGGAAAAAGATTAGTTGCATATATTCACACATAGCTATACTTGACTAATAATTCGTTACTATGTTACTTTTCTCAGAATTACTAACAATTTAACAGGTAGTACTGTTTTAAAAGTAGAATTTTAAGCACCTATTGCAAAGATACCTGGTACTGAAATGCTTGAAATTTTGTCAGTTCCAACCCACCAGGTACTCTGCAGGAGAAAAGGCCTAATGATCTGCTTCTGTGAATATTTCAACCTAGAAAACCTTATGAGGCAAATCTACTCTGTTCCATGGGGCTGAAATGAGTCAAAATCAATTCAGTGATACCAAACAACATGGCAATATTTATAAAAGTAAATCTTCATTTCTATACTAGAGGAGTGTCAATTAGGAAGGCATTGCTCTTTCTTGGAAACTTTTTATTTTTTTAATTTTAATTAATCAAACATAAAGTGTTAGTTTTTCACATTTTGCAGAGCTTACTGAACCTGAGAATTTGAGTGATCTAATCAAGTTGGGTATCAGAATGCAGAATGTAAGACTTTTTAAACTTTTCTTATGATTTTGATGAAAGTTTACAGAGATGATTATTTTTCATTCAATAATTCAGATCCATTTTGTTTTGTGAGATTTATTGCAATCTATAAAATATAGCAACATTCTGTGCTTCCTGCTTGTGTTTACCATTTCCTTTGTCCTTCCTTATCCTGTCCTGCCTCAGGAGCTTTATCTCTGTATAAATGCCGCTCTTTTTATCTTACGTGGTTGATTGCTCTAAGGAATGCATATCTCCCTAGTGTTATTTTTCACGTCATAAGGGTGTCTGATATTTGACTAAGAGCTCTGGTGGCATAGTAGATAAGGCATTTGGCTGCTAACCCAAAGTTCACTGTTTCAAATGTACCAGTTGCTCAGCAGGAGGAAGATGAGGCAATATACTTCTATAAAGATTGACAACCATGGAAAGCCAGTAGGAGCTGCTATGAGTCAGAATCGAGTCAATGACAGTAGATTTGTTTGTGTTTTGGTATTGTTTGGTTGAAAGTTAAGTCAAGACAGTAAGGTCAATTCTTGGCATTGGACATTGAAGTCCATGATCGTGGGCATTATACCCGTCTCTATCAAACCAGTAAGCATAATCTTTTCTATGATTTCCAGTTTTGTTCCACATTTTTCTTCTACTCTTTTCTGGATCTCGTATGGTGACACCTTTCAAAGCAGTCAGCAGTGGTAGCTCAGCACCATCTAGTTCTTCTGTCTCATGATCATGGAGGCTAGAGTTCATGTGGTCCATTAGTCATTTGGACTAGTTGTTTTCTTGTGTCTTTGGTGTTCTTCACTTTTCTTTGTTCCAGACATGAAGAGACCAATAGTTGTACCTTAGATAGCTCCTCACAGCTTTTAAGATCTACTCATCAAAGTAGGATGTAGAGCATTGTATTGCAGACTATGTTATCACAACTGACTTTAGTGTCCCCTGAAACTATGGGCCTGAGCCTCAAAGCCCATTCATTCTTTCAAGGTGTTTTGTTATGGCTAAGAAGTTTTCATAACTTTTCCCCCAATATGCTATGCTATATCCATGGATATATTTGCAGCACATATAAATACATACATAGATATATCCTTTGTCAAACTTATATGTATTTGTGAGTGTAGTCCCATTTGCCTTCTCACATCTGTTCACATTTGTCTATTTACCCACAGTATTATGTATTTCATATTTACCTTTGTTGCACTTAACTCTTGTGCTCCTCCTAGTGTCTTTTTTTGCCAGAATATAAGACTCTATAAATACAGTTTGAAAATAGTTATAGCTGAATAAGAATCTGCCTTTGGCTATTATAGCACCCATCAACTACTAACTCATCTCACCTTAATTCACTCCTAGCTCCTGTGCCTCCAAATGCAGCCACCTCACCCATTTTCTGCTTCACCATTCCATTAGTAACTTCATGATTAAATAAAAATATATATTATTGTAGCCAAACAATAACCCATTTCAGAATGGAACATATTTCTCCACATTTTCTTCCTCAAGAGATTATATTTCACATTAGGAAGATTGCATATTCCAAAAAATTTGGTAGCTTAATATTGACAGCACCATTTGCCTTGATATTCTGTGTTTATATTGAAATATTAACTTTTTCAAACAAAATCATGAGCATTTATTTTTGCATGGTTATAAACCACTTAAACTATTAGGTCTAAAACTGAATAACTTGACAGCTAATTGTGATATATGAAATACATTTTTTAAATTGATAACCTTTATGGACAAAGATAATAGATAAGGGATTCCAGAAAATAGGGCACTACATTACTTGTCCGGTACTGCTGTAGAAGAATACAAATGTGTGGCTTTAACAAATAGAAATTTATTTTCTCACAATTTAGGAAGCTAGAAGTTTGCTTTCAGAGTGTCAGGTGTAGTGGAGGACTTTTTCTGTCTATCATCTCTGGAGAAGAGTTCTTGTCTCTTTTTAGCTTCTGCTCTCAGGTAATTTTCATGTAGCTTAGCATCTATCTGCCTCATCTCTGCTTCTTTGCTTCCTATCTTAATCTGCTCCTTTGATATCTCAAAAGAGATTGACTGAAGACATGCCATACATTAATACTGTATCATTAACATAACAAAGAAAACCCATTCACAAATGGAATTATTACCACAGGTATGGGGTCATATTTATAATACATATTTGTGGGGGACACAATTCAGTTTATAACAAGAATACTTCATGATTTTCACTTGATTGCTTCTTTGTCCCCATCTTTTAATTCCCATGTGCAGAAGACTATGTATTTTATATTCTAGGAAAAATAAATAATAAAATATATTCCTCATTGATTTCTAACAGACACTGAATCCAAGCATTTAAAACTTGGTTTCACTGGAGAAAAGTCAGGAGTAGTTAGATGATAATTGAGAGATGACATAATGTCCTATAGATTATGAACCAGGAAACACACATTATTGCATGCTATCCTGAAATAATGGGAGCTCTGGTGGCTTAGTGCCTAAGACATTTGATTGCTAACCAGAAGGCTGGTGGTTCAAATCCACCAGCCACTCCTCGGAAGGAAGATTGGGCAATCTACTTCCGTAGAGATACTGTCTCAGAAACCCAAAGAGGGGTCTCTATGAGTCAGAACTGACTCAACAGCAAGGAAGTTTTTTTTTTTTTGTTGTACCCTGAAATAGAGCACATGACTTAATTCACTCATCTGTTAAGAAGACAATTTATTAGAACAGAAGTAGGAGTAATAAAAGGAGAATTAATTGTCTCTGTGGACCCTTCTTGAAAATGAACTTCTCTAACAAGAAGTTAGTAAGAGTAGACTATGTATTTGGAGTATAAAAACAAAAGTATTAGTCTCATTGTGTATAGAGCATGAAAGAAGTTATTTTAAGTACAGAATATTTTTTATGTACTTAGTACTGGTAGTATCAATAAAACGCCATATAATTTTATAAATATTTTACATATCCATGAGTTTTTCACCATTTTGTATTTAATTTGACACTAGCCATAGGATCATAAGTATCTGTTAGTATTGAAACATAAAACAATCTTCCTGCTAGGAACTTCCCTTCAAGGTAGGTAGTGAACTTAACCCCCATGACTCAGGTGGCAGTGGAACGATAGATGAAAGTGAACAATAATATCAAGAGGGTACTCACTCATTAGAACAATCAAGCATATGAGATCAAGAGGATGGCATTTGCCCAGAGATAGAATTAGGAAATGGAACACACAAAGATCAATCTCCTAGGCATTAGTGAGCTGAAATGGACTGGTATCAGCCATTTTGAATCTGAAAATAGTGTGGTCTGTTATTCCAGGAATGACAAATTGAAGAGAAATGTTGTCATTTTCATCATCAAAAGGAACATTTCTAGATCTATTCTGAAGTACAATGCTGTCAATGGTAGCATAATATTCATATGCTTATAAGGAAGACCAGTTAATATGACTATTATTCAAATTTATGAACCAACCAACAACAAAAGATAAATTGAAGATTTTTATCAATTTTTGCAGTCTGAAATTTACTAATTATACATCCAACATGTATTGATTATTGATGGTGATTGGAATGCAAAAATTGGAGACAAACAAGAAGCATTGGTAGTTGGAAAATATGACCTTGGTGATAGAAATGACATGAGAGATTGCATGATAGAATTTTGCAAGACCAATGACTTATTCACTGCAAATACCTTTTTTCTAACTATATGAATGATGGCTGTACACATGTATTTTATCAAATGGAATACGCAGAACTAATATAAGCTACATCTGTGGAAAGAAATGATGGAGAAGCTCTATATCATCAGTCAAAACAAGGCCAGGAGCTGACTATGAACAGACCATCAATTGCTCACATATAAGTTCAACTTGAAGGTGAACAAAATTACAAGTCCAAAAGATTATATTCCACCTGAATTTAGAGACCATCTGAAGAATAGATTTGACTCATTGAACACCAACGACTGAACCAGACAAGTTGAGGGATGACATCAAGAACATCATAAATGAAGAAAACAAATGGTCATTAAAAAACAAGAAAGGAAGAAAAAAATCAAAATAGATTTCAGAAGACACTCTGAAATTTGCTCTTGAACAGGGTAGCTAAAGTTGAATTGATTAGTAGTGACTGGGATCTTTAAAGCTTTTAAGTGGCCATCTAAGATGTAGCTAATGATCTCCTATCATCAAAAGTGAAGAAGAGTGCAAAAAAAAGGACATTTGGTAATAATCAGCCTTAGGACATCATAGCCCTTGAGACAAGCAGAAATAGATTGTGCTTGGCTACCAAAGCCAACCACTCAAGAAAGGATCAAATCTGGAGATCTTTGATAGATTGGGAGAAAAAACATGGAACAAAATCCAAAAACACAAAAATTACCAGAATTACTGGTCAGATGGAGTCTGTTGAGACCGCCAATACTAGGGCCCTCACATACATTCTGGGCCTGGAATAAAACTTACTCCCAGGGGCTGGCTCTCAGCCCAATAGTAAACACGATGTACATGCAGACCACTCAACCCAGGGTAACATACCCACATAATCTATGGAGTCTGTGGTCTGAAATTTTACTTTGGAGCAATCGACCATGGGGCACCAGAGGGGCAACATTCGCAAGGAAGAAATGCAGGACCCATAGGCGTGCATAACTATGAGGGGCATGGGGTGGTGAGTTACTGAGCAGTGAGAGAAGGAGACTGGGTTAGAATTGTTGATGGTACTTGGGGAGTGAAACCAAATGCACATGAAATGTTGAATGTAAAACAAACTCTGCTCTGTAAGCTTACACCTAAAGCACAATAAATAAATAAGTAAATAAAATAAAGCACATGGAAGAAATGACATGTTAGAAGAACTGAAAAAATTTCCAAAGGGTGCCTTGAGAAGAAAAAACAAAGTATTATAATGAAATAAGCAAAGACCTGGAGTTAGAAACCAAGAGAGGAGAACATGCTTGACATTTCTCAAGCTGAAAGAACTGAAGAAAAAAAAATAATAATAATAAGCCTTGAATTAAAGGATTCCATGGGCAAAATATTGAATGATGCCTGTTGTTGTTGTTGTTATGTGCCGTCAAGTCAGTCCTGACTCATAGTGACCCCTCCTTGGGTTTCTGAGGCAGTATCACTACGGAAGTAGATTGCCCCATCTTCCTTCCGAGGAGTGGCTGGTGGGTTTGAACCACCAGCCTTCTGGTTAACAGTCAAGTGCCTTAGGCACTACACCACCAGAGCTCCAGGAAGCATCAAAAGAAGATGGAAGGAATACACAGAGTCACTGTACAAAAAAAAAAAAAAAAAAAATGGCAGTTGTTCATTAATTTCAGGAGGTAGCATATGATCAAGAGCCAGTACTGGGAAAGGCTATTAAGGAAAATAATAAATACGTAAATAAGTAATCTTCCTGATCTAAGAAAAATTCCAAAAATGGTACCTATTTATTGTCCCACATATATGATGGTGAAATTAGGACATTTCCAGTAAACAGTAATTAAGTGAATTTGTTAAAACAAGTCTGGCCTTACAGGAGATGTTAAAGGGAGTCCTTTGGAGAGGGAACCAAGAACAACACAAAAACTGATGATTAACAAACATGATGATATAACAAAGAAACCAAACCAGTTATAGAAGTATCCAAAGTAAAATAAATTTACAAGACTGTAAACAGGAAACCAGAGACATCAATTGGTAGTTGAGGACAACTGGAAACCAAAAAGAGGGAATAAACAGGGCAGGTACAGAACTTTCAAATGGTAAGGAAGTCAAAGCAATTGTGAGAGAGAACAGACTGTTCTAAACTTGGGAAGAAAATAATAAATCACAAGGTAACCTCAAAAAAAAATAATAATAAACCTTAGCATCAAAATTAAAAAAAAAAAAAATGGAGGCACAAATGTTTAGCAAATACTAAAACAACAGCAAGTAAGGAAATGTTAACAAATTTCATAAACAAAATGAGGTCAGCTCAGAAAATATCTGGAAAAAAGAAATCAGTAACACCATGAAAAACCACATAATAAAATGACAAGCATAAATTCTTGTTGATAATTACACTTAATGTAAGTGGATTAAATGAACCACTCAATAGAGAGTTGCATATTGGATAAGAAAATATTACCCGTCAATATGCTGAATCACCTTACACACATAAACAAAATTAGACTAAAAATAAAAGTTAGAAAAGGTTTATCAAGCAAATGGCAATCAAAGAAGAGCAGATGTGGCAATAGTAATTTCTGTTAAAATAGACACTAAAACAAAATTCACCATAAGAAACAAGGGAGGACAATATATAGTGATTAAAGAATCAATTGGACAGCAGGGCATAATTATAATAAATATCTATGCACCAAATGAAAGAGTCCTAAAATAAATAAATCACCCTTTAACTAAATTGGAACGACAAATAGATGACTCAACAGTTGCAGTGTTGTTGTTGTTGTTGTTGTTGTTATGTGTTGTTGAGTCAAACCCAACTCATAGCAGTAGGAGACTTTAATACTCCACTTCCAATGAAAAACAAAAGAACTGGGAAGAAACTGAACAAATACATAGAAGAACTAACAGTACTATCAACTCACTTGACCTTATAGGCATCTTCAGAGCACTTCACCCAACAACAGCACAATATACATTCTTTTCCAACACACATGGAACATTCCAGGACATAGACAACAAAGCAAGCCTCAATATATTTAAATACATTGAAATATTGCAAAACATCTTCTCAGATTACAATGCTATAAAATTAGAAATCAACAATGGGAAGATCAATGCAAAAAAGGCAATGATACGGCAACTGAGTAATACCCTCCTTAGGAACTACTGAGTAAAATAAAAAATAAATAATAAAATTGGAAAATTTGTTGAATCCAATGAAAATGAAAAAAATAAAAACATACAAGAATGGTTGGGATACAGCAAAAGCAATGATCACAGGCAATGTATAGCAATAAATGCATACATCAAAAAAGAATAAAAGACCAAAATCAACACCTTAACACAACATCTCCAACAATAAGTAAAATAGCAGCAAAAAAGCCTACAGTCACCAAAAGAAAAGAAATAATAAAGATAAAATCAGAAATAAATGGAACAGAAAATATAAAATATCAGCAAGACTATAAGTTGGTTTTTGGAAAACTTAATAAAATTGACAAACTTAACAAAGTAAAGAAAGAGAATATTCAATTAACATGAATAAGAAATTAAATGTATGACGTCACCACACAACCAACTGAAATAAAAGGATAAATTCAGGATAATATAAAGAATTGGACTCCAACAAATTTGAAAATCTAGAAGAAATGGACCTATTTCTACAAACACACTAATAACCTAAGCTGACAAAAACTGAGGTAGAAAATTTTAAAAGATCCATAACAGAAAAAGAAAATGAACAGATCATAAAATAAATTAACAACCAAAAAAAGTCAAGGCCCAGATGGTTTCACTGGAGAATTCTACCAAACATTTAGAGAAGAAGTGACACCAATCCTACTCAAACTATTCTAGAACATAGAAAATATGGTCCCAAATTCATTTTATGAAGTAAGCATAACCTTGATACCAAAACCAGGCAAAGACACCACTAAAAAGGAAAACTACAGACCAGTATTTCTCATGAATATAGATGCAAAGATCTTCAACAAAATCTTAGCCAATAGACTCCAAAAACTTATCAAAAAAATACATCATGACTAAGTTGGTATGCAAGGATATTTCAACATTAGAGAAACAATCAATATAATGTGTCACATAAATAAAATAAAGGAAAATAATCACATGATCATATCAACTGATACAGAAAAGGCATTTGATAAAATCCATCTCCCATTCCTGATAACAATTCTTAGAAAAATAGGAACAGAAGGGAAATTTATCAATGTAATAAAGGGCATATACACAAAACTAACAACCAACTGTGTTCTCAATGGAGAGAGACTGAAAGCATTCCTCTTATAAATAGGAAGCAGAAAAGAATACCCTCTATCTCCACTTCTATTCCACACTGGATTGGAAGTCCTAACCAGGGCAATAAAGCAAGAAAGGGAAATCAAAGACATCCAAATTGGTAAGGAAGAAGTCAAACTATCCCTATTTGCAAATGATATGATCCTATACATAGAAAACTCAAGAGAATAAGAAAGAAAACTACTGGACCAAATTGAAAGATTAAGCATCGTTGCAGGATACAAGATTAACACAGAAAAATCAGTTTGATTCCTCTATATCAGCAGAGCAATCTCTGAGAAGAAGATAAGGAAACCAATACGATTTACAATAGCTATCAAAAAATATAAAATACTTGGAAATAAATCTTACCAGGAACACAAAAGGCCTGTACAAAGAAAACTACAAAACACTTCTTCAAGAAACCATAGAAATCTGCATGAATGGAAGAACATATCATGCTTATAAATAGGCAAACTGAACACCATGAAAATATCAATACGACAGAGAGCAATCTATACATTCAATGCAATCCTGATTCAGATTCCATCAACATTTTTTAAGGACATGGAAAAACCAGTCACTAATTTTACATGGAAAGGTAAGTGTCCTGGAATAAGCAAAGCACTCCTGAAGACGAACAAAGTAGAAGGTTTCACACTCCCCAGTCTCAAAACCTACTATACTGCAACAGTAGTCAAAACAGTCTGGTGTTGGTACAGTGACAGGTACATAGACCATTGGAATAGAATCGAGAACCCAGAAAGACAGCCATCTGCCTATGATCAACTGATCTTTGACAAAGGGCTGAAATCAATTAAATGGGGATGAGATAGTTTCTTATAACAAATGGTGCTGGTAAAACTGGGTATCTATATACAATACAATTAAACAAGATCCATACCTCACACCATACAGGTAAACTAACTCCAGATATATCACCAACTTAAATGTAAAATCTGAAACTTTACAGTTCATCAAAGAAAAAAATAGGGGCAAAATTAGGGGCCCTAATATGTGGCATTCATAGGCAACAAAACATAAGTAAAAGTACACAAATGACAGATGATAAATTAGATGACTGGAAGCTTCTAAAAATTAACTTCTTATGTGCATCAAAAGACTTCTTCAAAAGAGTAAGAAGAGAACTTACAGATGGAGAAAATAAATATTTGGCCACAATTTCTGACACGGGACTTACTTCTAAAATTTATAGAAAACTCCATCACCACAACATCAAAAAGAAAAACAAACCAATTAAAAAATGGGGACTGGACATGAACAGACACTTCACCAAAGTAGACATTAAAACAGCCAACAATCACATGAAGAAATGTTTCCCATCATTAGCCATTGTTATTGTTGTTGTTATTTGCCAACAAGTCAGACCTGACTCATAGTGACCCCTCCTTGGGTTTCCAAGGCAGTATCACTACAGAAGTAGATTGCCCAACCTTCCTTCTGAGGAGTGGCTGGTGGGTTTGAACCGCCAGCCTTCTGGTTAGCAGTAAAGTACCTTAGGCACTACACCAGCCATTAAAGAGATGCAATTCAAAACAATTAGATACCATCTCACCCAGCAATAATAGGAAATTTCAATAAGACAGAAAATAACAAATGCTGCCAAGGATGTAGAGAGATTTGGACTCTTATGCAATGCTGGCGGGACTGTAAAATGATATAAGCACTGTGGAAAACAGTATGATGATTCCTTAAAAAGTTGGAAGTAGAAGTATCATTTGATCCAGCAATCCCTTTACTAGGTATATATCCTAAAGAAGTGAGAGTCGGGACACTAACAGATATATGCACACCCATGTTCATCACAGCACTGGTCACAATAGCAAAGAGATGGAAACAATCTAAGTGTCCAACAACAGAGGAATGGATAACCAAATTATTGTATATACACACAATGGAATACTATGCAACACTAAAAATGACATAGAATCTGTGAAACACTACATAACATGGATGAACTTGGAGGACCTTATGCTGAGTGAAATAAGTCAATCACAGAAGGACAAATATTTTATTAGTCCACTGTTGTAAAATCATCAGTAAAAGATTTATGTATTGAAGGAAAGTTTCTTTGTTTGGTTGCCAGGGATGGGAGAAGAGAGGAAGGAAAATTCCAAACTGGTAAGAGACAAGTATTGACTTAGGTGAAAGGAAGGACAATATAACAAAAGCAAGTGACCAACACAATAATTCTAAGGAAAAGGAAGACACAGAGAAGTGCACAAGAAGTATAGACAACAAAGATAAACACTTTTACATACACAATGCTGCACTGTCAGTATTCTGGTTACCTAGTGTCACTCTGACAGAAATATACCACAAATGGAATGCTTGAACAAGCAGGAGTTTATTCTCTTACAGTTTAGAGGCTTTAAGTCCGAGTTCAAAGTGCCAGGCTCTAGGGGCTGGGTGAAAGCCCCTCAACCTTGGAGTTCAGCTCTGCCTCCTGCTCCTGGCCCACTGAAGCTAGAGGCATGTCTTCACTCAGATAGCTGCTGGCTGCTGAGACTAACAAGCCCAAGGTTGACAAGTAAAAAGGCACAGTCCTGATGTTACCAAACCACATGGCAGGCCATTCATTCAAGTCCATTGAAAGTCCCAAGGTCAGCACAGCTTGGCAAGCTGCTGAGCAACAACACAGCTGCATGCAGGTTCAAACGTGTCATAAGCTAGAGACCATTCCCATAGCTGTTTCTTATACACAGGAAGCAGACCACATACCCATAGCAGCTACTCAGCTACTCCAGTAGATTCCACCATAGAGTTAATTACCAATCTCACCCATAGGGAGTAACTATGTTCACTCAACCAGGCCCAGCCAAGTTGATACACAGAGTTAACCACTATAATCAGTAATAACAGACATTATTGTACAGGTAAATACATAGGTAGACAGGCTAAATGATCAGGTATGTCTAGGCAAATGGTAATATACTCAGAATCATATGTAAGTTTGGCAGATGATATTTCTACATACATATTTGTGTATGCTATAAGAAGGTTGAGCAATCTACTTCAGTAGTGATACTGCCTCCGAAACCCAAGGAGGGGTCGCTATGAGTCAGCGCTGACTCGACAGCACATAACAACAACAACATAAGAATGCCCTAGGAGTTCTTGTAGTATAATGCCTAAGGCATTTGACTGCTAACCAGAAGGTTGGCAGTTCAAACCCTACAGCCACTCCTCGGAAGGAAGATTGGACAATCTACTTCCATACTGATACCACCTCAGAAACCCAAGGAGGGATCGTTATGAGTCAGATCCAACTTGACAGCAATGAGTTTGTTTCTTTGGTATAAGAATGCCCAAGTATATAGGAGTTAGTGGGCCAAAATGTTGCTATCTTCTAACCACTGCCAGACACCCTGAAGGAATGAGTCACTTGTCCTATGGGCTCAGGACTATGTTTTCAGGTGACATCAAGCTTTATTGGCATAACATACTACACAAAAGCATCATTGTACATCCTACTTTGGTAAGTAGCTCCTAGGGTCTTAAAGCTTGCAGGCATCCATCTAAGATGTAACAATTGGTCTCTTCTGTCTGAATGAGAAGAATGAAGAAAATCAAAGATACATGGCAACAATTAGTCCAAGGAACTAGTAGACCATGTGAACCTCAGCCTATATGACCTTTAAGACTGGAAGAACGAGGTCGTACCTGGCTACCGCTGTCAACCACTCAGAAAGGAATCAAAATAGGAGCTCCTGGGTGAAGTGGGAGAAAAATGTGGGACAAAACTCAAAATTATGAAAAAATAAAAGTAAAACAATCTTACTGGTCTTACCGAGACTGGTGAAACCCCCCAGACTACAGCCCCTAGATTCCTATATGACCTGGAATTGAATTCACTCCTGTGGCTTCCAGACAAACAAGACAGACCTATAAAGATGAACATTTATACCAGGTAGGTGCACTCCTGGGAGCTCTGGTACCATAGTGGCTAAGGCACTTGACTACTAACCAGAAGGCTGGCGGTTCAAACCC
>NW_006922024.1:631831-637145 GCF_000298275.1 Orycteropus afer afer | reverse complement strand
CAGGTGCACTCCTTAGAATGATCAACCATGGGAGATTTGGAGGGAAGTACTTGCACAGGGAAGTAGTTCAGAGGGCAGAAATTCATAGAAAAGAAGAACACAGGGAAAAGGTAACCACAGGGAAGAAGTGGGAAATGAGTTGTTGCATTGTGGGAGTTGCAGTCAATGTCATGAAACAAACTATGTGTGAACTGTTGCATGGAAAATGAATTTGCAATGTAAATTTTCACCCAGATTACAATAACAATAAAAAAGATACCTATTGTAAAATCAATTGTCAGGCTGGTATTTTAACAACAGTGCTTACTGCTTAGATCTCTAAGTTTTAATTGTCCTTCGTAAGTTATTTGGAGTCTGGAAGATTATATAATATATTGATGGCCACACGGGGAAAAAATGAAAAGGATATTAAAATAATAAATAAGATTGAATTGTGGTTGTTGAGAGAACCTAATCCCTAGTTAATTATGCCTAGTTGTGTATATTGAAATCTATCTAAAATTATCGGTTTAAGTTTTGAGATATTTTCAAACAATGATTTTAAAATCTATGGATTTTAAAGAGTACTAAGATTTTTAGCTCTGGTGGCATGGTGCCTAAGGCATTTGACCACTAACCTGAAGGCTGGTGGTTCAAACCCACCAGCCACTCCTCGGAAGGAAGGTTGGGTAATCTACTTCTGTAGTGATATCGCCTTGGAAGGCCAAGGAGGGCTTGCTATGAGTTGTATCCAACTCCACGGCAGTGCATTCTGTTTTTTTTTTTTTTGAAGATTTTTAGTAATTTTTCTTTGCTGTGAAGAAAACTAATAAGTTTTACTCACCTTTATATTAATAAAATACAGACTACTCATTGTTTGAATGAGCAAGTGAATCAATCAAACAATACATAAATTATCCCATATTATGGAATCATAAATAGTCCTACAAATAGATTCATAAACCTGTAAAAAAAAAATGAGTAACAGGAATAGACTTTTGCACTGTAGATTTTAATTGGTGTGAGTACACAGGAAGTGGTGAGTAGAAAATCTATGCATTTTTCTCATAAAGAAGTGTATGTCTGTGTCGGTGTGAGAGAGAGAAACTGAAAGAGAGAGAGAGATGGAGAAGATCAGAAGCATATTATATAGGTCACAGTTTCTTAAATTTTACCAAGCTGCATGACATGGAACAAAGGCAATCTGAATCATTTAGGAGAATAAAAAGAGTTCAGAAAATGATACTCTGCTAAAAGCTTCTAAACTTTGCATCTTTCCAAATCTCAGTGGAATACTTTTCTTTTTGTCTCTATATATACATCCACGATGCTAGAAAACTGAGCTTTAGAGAATTCTGGTTTCTTCTTTAAATGCTACAAGCAGTGCATCACTAGACTCTGCAATGCAACTTCCTCACATTGAAACAAAAATCTTAAATCATAGAAGAACCTCAACTTTCTTTTCATCAGTACAAGCTTGCTTCCTCTACTGTCCTCTCATTACAGTTTCCAAATTCAGTTGTCCATAAACTCCATGACACCTGGAAAATAAAATGGACAACTTGGTAAAAATAGACACTATCCAGGGGCCCTCTATAAATAAGAAAACCAAGACCCCTCCACTTTCCAACCTATAAATAGAATACCAAATATGTCCATACATGGTGATATTTGATTTTAGAATCACTATTAAAGAGAGACCTTAATTGTCAAGTGAGCTTGCTATCTACTTTCTGACAAAAAGTATTGGTTTAGAGAAATTATATCAAAGAAAAAATGGCTTTTTTTTTTTGTTTTTTTTTTCCCCAACCATAGCTGTCTTTCAGCAATTGGCTGGCTTAGTAATACTATCCCTATTCAGTAAATCATCCCATTAATTTACCTAAGGGAATATTTTGCAACTAGTTTACCTTACATTATTCCCTAGGAAATTAAATTTCGTAATTTAGGTACTCTGTAAAATGCATAATTGCGATTTTCATGGCCAAGGGAAGAATTTGGAAACACCCACTTTAATTTTTTTTTTCTTCCTATTCCCTAGTAATAGCAATTAGGAGATTAAAAAGTATCCTTGTCTAATGCTGAGGGAAAAATAAGAGAATATAATAAGAATGCTGAAAGAAAATATCAGAATTGGTTTTGTTTCTTTATGTCATCTGTTCAAATACATAAAATAATAGAGGGACTTCTAAAATATTAGATTTAGAGTATTAACTATTAATTGTTGAATGATTGCTAATGCTGAAGAGATTCTTTGCATGGCTTGTGCTTCTTAGGAAGTTTCACCGCAAATATCCAATATTCATTAAAGCTCATTTTCCAGAAATTGGGTTTTTGAAAGATTACCTCAAGGATATGAAATCTATTAATCTCCAAGGAGATTATCATTTATCCTTGAGTAATCCAGAACTCAGCTGTTGGCTTTATCAGTGGCTAAATCATCAATATCTCCAATCAGAACTAAACCAAAACTCAACTTATTCAGAGATATCAACAAAAACATCAACTCAAACAAAACAGTTCAGAGTTCCATAAAATATAATGGATATCTGGGGGCATGGGAGGGCCACGTGGGCACCAAAGTCTCTGCTGCCTTGTTTTGCCCTTGTACTTACCTAAGTCTTCATGTCTATCTGCTTCTTTCACTTTTTTCCTGTATGTGTGTGTGTGTGTGTATGCACACAATATATAACATAAATACTATATGCCATTTATTTTCTTGTGTATATATATATAAAGTGAAATCAAGCCAAACTCACCACAATGACATTGATTCTGACTCATAATGAACCTATAGGACAGAGTAGAACTACCTACCCCCTGGAGTTTTCAAGGCTGTAAATCTTTACAGAAGTGGACTGCTTCATCATACTCCCACAGACTGGCTGGCTGGTAGGTTCAAAGTGGCAATATTTTTGTTAGCAGCCGAGTGCTTTAATCACTCACCTACCACATATGTTACATACAATCTAAAATTTCTATTAGAATGAAATTTCATAAAAGGAAAGTAAGGATTTATTATCCTTACTATTATTATTTTATGTCAACATCAATGTAGTATTTTAAAATTTAGTTGAAACACTTAACCTATAGAATCTGCTTTTATATGCATGTCTGTGGTTATGCATCTTTCTTAGGTTTTCAGTCATTATGTTTACTTTTTATCTAAATATTTGTGGATCATAGTTTTTATAAATTGAGTTATAACAAATGAAGAACAGCAACAACAAAAAGAAAAAAAAAAAAAAGAAAAACATGAGTGGAGTTTAATATTTCCAATGAGCGTAACATCATTTCCTCAAAAGAGGCCTTTATGGGTCCCAGTCTCTACTAGGGCTCCTTGTTACCTGTTCCTGTGGCACACTGGTTCTTCAGAGAACACTTGCCTTCCTCCTGAGCTAGTTTTTAAACTGCAAGATGAGAATAGTCCATGTAACTTCTTTACTGTTTGCTTACAGTTTCTAGAGCAGCCCTAATACCCTGTAGGTGTTGAATGACTATTTGATTAATTAGTGATTGCAGAAAGAATATATTAAGGAAATAGTGGCTATTTGGAACAGCTGTCTATTTCATTCCACTAGCATTCCTAGTATCATTTCTTTCAATATACTAGTCATTTAGTATTCTTGGACAAGTTGCTATCCCTCTTGCCACAAGAGTTCTCAGTTTTCCTGTAATTTTTCCATCACACCTTATAACAACTTAAACAGTACTGGGCAACAGGGCAGTCTGAAAAATGCATCTGATTATAAGTTCAAAAAGCAAGGCAAGTGCCTATTGTTTATAAAAGTTTAAGTGGTTGTCAAAAAAACATGGCATAATTAGGGATGCTAATATTTATAGTTGTAGATGAAATAAACTGTTACACTTATTTATTTTCTAGGAAAACTTATCTGGCACCAAAAGTCACTTAAGTAGAAAAAATCGTGTGATATCAAAGCTATAATATTTTTCTCTTTTTGAAGGAAAGTTCGGGGTAATTTCTTTTGCTTTTTGTGATCATAGATTTAAGTTCCACAATTTGATTTGAGGGTGTGAATACTCTGAAGTTATTTATTTACAGCACAAATCTCTGAAAGCATTGTTATTCTTTATAGTCAAAGAATCATAACATTTGGGCTCAACATAAATAATACTAAAAAAAAAAAAAATCCCCACTACCATCCAGTCGATTCCGACTTATAGGGACCCCATTGGGTTTCCTAGGCACCAAATCTTTATGAAAGTAGATTGCTCAGTCTTCCTTCTGCAGAGTGGCTGGTGAGTTTGAACTGCCAACCTTCTGGTTAGCAGTCAAATGCCTTAGGCACTGCACCACCAGAGCTCCTGAATGACAGATTATTGGTATTATTTTGTCTTCATATACTTATTAAAGAGAAAATTATTTCCTAATCATATCTGACATTGTTTAGTGGTTGCAATGCCTCAGGTACTGGGAAAGGAATTTACTCAGTGTTCCTCATTGTTTTCTCATGAAAGCAAACAGAGGCACTGTCTACCATCATGTCTATTTTAGAGAGGATGGAAAGGAGATAGAGAAGTTAAAGAATATACATGTGTTTACAGACTTAGCATATGATGCAAGTGGATAATCACATTGTTTGAAGTAATTTAATTCATAATTTTACATCAATTTATTTTTCTCTGTTAAATATAGTAATCACAACTTTTGAAAAAATAAAAGGTATTCAAAGATCAGATGGCATATGGTCAAGCTATTTATTTAGTAAAACAATCAAATAGGATTGAAGTGCAGGATAAAAACTCACTGCCATCAAGTCAAACCCTACTCATGGCGACCCCCCTTTGGGTTTCCAAGGCAGTACCACTATAGAAGTAGATTGCCCAACCTTCCTTCTGAGGAGAGGCTGGCTGGTGGGTTTGAACCGCCAGCCCTCTGGTTAGTAGTCAAATGCCTTAGGCATATATGAAGATGAAACTCACTGCCATGGAGTCAGTTCCAACTCATAGCAACCTCTCCTTGGTTTTCCAAGGAGGTATCTCTATGGAAGTAGATTAACTGGTCTTGTATCTGAGGAGTGGCTGGTAGGTTTGAACTGCAAGCCTTCTGGTTAGCAGTCAAATGCCTTAAGCACTAGATCATAGTCACTAGGGCACCAGAGCTCCTGCATATGAAGATAGGTAACATTATTTTTATTTTTCCTATTCTAATCACCTGGGAGCTCTGGTAGCATAGTGGCTAAGGCACTTGACTGCTAACCAGAAGGCTGGTGATTCAAACCCACCAGCCACTCCTCGGAAGGAAGGTTGGGCAATCCTACTTCCATAGTGATACTGCCTCGGAAACCCAAGGAGGGGTCGCTATGAGTCAGGG
>NW_006922024.1:619176-631346 GCF_000298275.1 Orycteropus afer afer | reverse complement strand
ACTGCCTCGTAAACCCAAGGAGGGGTCACTATGAGTCGAGTCCAACTCGACGGCAAATAACAACAACAATAAAAAAAGAGGCCGAAAAAACAAATTGATATAAGATGGAAAAAAAGTTACAAACTTAATGGAAATGAATTATCAACCACTGAATCATCAAGGATTAATTATAAAATAGTTTCTCTTTAGCTAATATGAACAATATATTTATTATAGATTAATGCTAGAAATGATAGTGAATTCATTTATATAGCAACTTCTTTTATCCCTTTGCATGAGAAAAATGCTTTAATGAAAAAATAATAATAAAACTACTTGTGCTGTTCCAAGATAAACTAGATTTTTAGAGAATCAGAACTTTAGTACATGGATATTGTTTAAATAAATTTTAATACTTTTACAGAAAGATAAGGAAGACCAATGGCTAGAGAAAAAAGTACAGGGAAATAAAGATCACATCATTTTGGAACATCTACAGTGGACAATGGGGTATGAAGTGCAAATTACAGCAGCCAATAGATTGGGATATTCTGAACCAACAGTCTATGAGTTCAGCATGCCACCAAAGCCCAACATTATTAAAGGTAAGCAAACTGTTTGCAATGTGTTATAAGGCAAGAAATAAATATGGCACATCTTTTTTGTAACACTTACAATCTTTTTCATAATATTGGAAAAAAAATAAAGACAAATGTAAATTCTTGGTTCTAACCATGGTTGTCATGATATGTTATACTCAAGGGCTCTCAATCTATCTTACTATTGTATATTGCTTAAATTCTAAAATACATTTTGACAGCTTTAGTGGTTTAAGAAGTAGGGAGAGGATAAACTGAGGGTAAGAATGGAAAGGAGATGTGAGTGATGAAAATTGATTTGGGAATTTTCTTTTGATAACAGAAGAAACTTGGCAAACAAGGGAAAACAATGCATATAGGTACTGGTTCTCCACTTCTGGGGATATGTGAACAAAGATAATGATGAACTCTTCCATGTCTAACCAAGCAAGGTGATTTTGAAAAGATAAAATCAATCACACAAGTACACTTAATAAAGAGAGCCATCTCTAGAATTTCAAAGAAGTTTACATCCTGACAGGATGTTCTCAGGTGGTATTCATAACACACTACTAATATGCTGCAGCATTTGGTGCATTCTATGTTTTTTAGGTAATAGTGCTTATATCATCATGTTAGTAATATCAAAGTTCACAGGAAAAAAAAAATACTATATGTATTTTAGAGAAATATTATAGAAGTAAAGATGCAGACAGTTATCCTGGTTTTAAATCACACTTACTTTTGTTAATGAGTTGTCATATTAATTTTTCTTCATGTATTATTCTTTGGAATTTATTGAAAATCATATATATATATATATATATATATATGGCATATTTTTTCATTAAAACATAGTATATTTATGTCTTATTATAATAGAGTTTCATTTTTGGCACATATTATATTTGAGTCTAGAAAATAAATAAATTTTTCAGGTCAGTTATGATAATTAACCCTCTTATAATTTCAAATTGATATTACTCTCAATTTATGGTTTTGTTATATTATGTATCAGTTGTTAAAAATTCAAATTAGTTTTATAGGCTTACTCCTTTGATTTTAAAGTATTGTCTTTGGATTTAAGATTTAAAAGTAATTAATATCAGGGACTGTGTTGCCCATATCAATTATTAACCCAAAACCAAGTACCCACTGCCATTGATTCTATTACAACTCATAGCGAGAACCATTGGGTTTCTAAGACTGTAAATCTTAATGGAAATAGATTGTCTCATCTTCCTTCTGAAGAGCAGCTCATGGGTTTGAAACACTGACTTTCTGGTTAGCAGCCAAATGGCTTACCCACTACACTACCAGAGCTCCTTATATCAATTACTGTATGCTATTAATTATAATTTAAAACCAGGAAGATAGGAGCTTCTAGAAATAAAGCAAATATTTTACACTGTAGTCTTACTTTTTAGTTACTAAGTATTTCTATATTATATCCTTTTATTCGTACATCGGTGACTGAGTCAAGAGATAGTTGTTATTCTCATTTTACAGATAGTATTTTAAGAGATTAAATAATCTGTTCAATCTCTGAGCTACTTAAGTCATTATGATAAACCTGATGGTCTCAAAAGATATTGTGCCAAAATAAGCAGACAGGTTGAATCTGCTGAATGTATCACCCCTGAGTTTGAAACATCAATACTCTATGATTACAATACGTTGTATATGTAGTAATTATGCTTTGCACATTTTGTATATAGTATTTATATTCTATGCAGATAGAAGGAACACGTTAGAAATATGATTCTCAAACTGAGTCAGAATCTCTAAAGGAAGTATATATGCAATAGTCATGTATCCATCCTCCTAAATGTTAATTTAGTTCATACATTTAGAAGAAACAACGAATTTTGTTAATAAGGAAATGAATGTATTATGAAGTATAAAGCAACATTTGAGTAACATTTATGGATAAAACACAAAATTAAAAAAAAAAAACTTTAAGCAGGTTACTTAATGCTATAATCAGAGTCCCTGCTATTTTTATATTCATTTATTGATAATAAAAAACTATAAGTAAAGATAAAATGTAAAATAAAATTAAGAAAAAGCATAAATGCACAATAATAGTCAAGACACATGTGATGCATTTACTCTAAGAGCATTTTATATTTCTGTTCTTAATTTCTGAGTTAGCTGAGGGCAAGACCTATCAGGAAAGTAGAAAGGATTCTGCTTTCTATTTCCAGCTCTGCTTCTGTCACCTAACTTCTTTTTATATCCATTTCTTCATCTCTAAATGTAATCTCTCTGGCTCTGTAATTATCCATTCATTCCTTTATTGCACAAATACTTGTGTCGTACCATGCAACAAACACTGAGGTGAGTACATAGTTTTATCTGTAAAAAGTATGGAACTGGCCCCTTCACTCAAAGACCTCATAGTCAATAGGGGGAAAAGACATTAAATAAAATTTATATTAACTATTTAATAATTACAACTCAGAGATATGTATGCTGGTGCTCTGAAAAGGTATGATAAGGTTACCTAAATTACAGTAGTAAGATTAGATTTAGCAAAATTTTCCTGAAGAAAGTGACATTTCAAAAAGGATGTGCAGGCAACGAACCTTCAGAGAAAGGGGTTAGAGAGAGTAAGTCTCTGATTCAAGAAAGAACTTGATCTGCTTTGGAATTATAGAAACTGTAACTCGAATGGAGGGAACAAAATAGTATAACTGCAGAAAAGGATACAGAGGGAGCTGGGACCTGGACAACCCAGACTTCTAGAAAAATCTAGCCAGTAATTTTAAAAGAAAATCTGAAAAGCATCATGGTGAGTAGATGATTTATGTGAATAGCTAGGCATATTTGACATATCACTCTTGATGATACGTGATAAGAGATAGGGAATCAGGTGAACTTGAAGAAATATTAAATCAGTAGAGGGTGTAGACAATGATGACTTTCAAGTTTCTTGTCTGGGCAACTGGGTCTTTTTGGATATTTCTCAAGATCGTGAATCTTGCAAGATGAGCAGGATTTGGAGAGGGAGGATCACATATTAATATTTATAAAGTTTGAAATAACAAGTAGTCAGTTATATTATCTGGATGCAGAGATGAAAAGAGAGGCATGGTTTGGCAACATACATCATGTAAAAGTCAACCAACAGATGGATGGTATTTGAAGCATGGTTCAGGATAGAACCAGACAGAGAGAGATCTTAAGGCAATCAGCAGCAGTTAGTGTCTGTCTTTCTCATAGCTGTTTCATCCATATCTAGAAAGATGACTGGTACACAATAGATATTCAGGGAAGAATTCTTGAATGACTGAAGAGTAGAGGGTTAAGAACTGTCAAGCAACTATAATATTATACAGAAACACAACAACCGAATGAAACTAAGACATTGTAGTTGCTAAAAAAAACACGAGAGGTTTGCTGATATCATAGAAGTCAAGTAAAGGTCATATTTCAAGAAGAAAAGATGTAAATAGAATCAAATGCTGCTGAGATGACAACTGAACTGAACCAAAAATATGAGAAATGACCATATCTCATGTGGTTGTGGTAAAGTCATTGCTGGAGAAATTAGATAAATGGGCTGAAGATTCTGTGTGAGGTTGGAGATTTAGACTCCATGTTTGTTTAACTCTTTCAAAACCAATGTGAAAAGCACATTTATAACGACAAAGGCTAAAGTGTGCTTCATAGCTGAGGAAATATAAATAGTCATGGAGAAATCAGAAATACGCATAAGAAATGGGGTAACTTTCCAGAACTCTACCTTACAAGGTGGGAGATAGTATTCATCCCCTCAAACTTGCCCATGGTGTTCAACACAAAGCCAAAGCAGCTTATTGAGAAAGGTAAAAAGAAAAATAAGTGTTATTTTATATTTAAAAATGCCACAAAATACTGTCTATTTCATTGTGACTGAATCAACTGATTTCTAAGGCCTCATGAAAAACCACATCAAAAAATTATTTTCATATTGCAACCAATCCATTTGACTCTCTTTTAGTCTAAGAATAGTTTGATTTAGATCTATAAGGTTTCTGAAGGCAAGTTTAAAGGCTGTGATGATGGTAAATTTGGGAGCCCATAAAGCCACAAAATTTTATATAGAGTAAAATTATATATAGGAAAATTATTTTCTTTAAATACTTCCATCATAACTACCCTTATATGATTTCTTGGTTCATTTAAAATAAAATCTTATAAATTAAATTCATGTGTGAATTAAAAACTAAAAACAAAACTCATTGTCATCAAGTCAATTCCAACTCATTCTGACCTTGTAAAACAGAGTAGAATATCTGAAGTAAGTTATCTAAAATAAGATGTTGTTGTTATGTGCCGTCAAATCGGATCCAACTCATAGTGACCCCTCCTTGGGTTTCCCAGGCAGTATCACTACAGAAGTAGATTGCCTAACCTTCCTTCCGAGGAGTGGCTGATGGGTTTGAACCACCAGCCTTCTGGTTTACAGTCAAGTAGCTTAGGCACTACAATATCAGAGCTCCCTACAATAAGCTAGAAGGTCTTTAATTGTTTTATTTAACTTGAAGATGTGGAATTTAAAACTTAAGTTTGTGTTATTTGTTTTTTGCATAGCATGCATTCTTTATAAATGTATATCCAAATGGTGATTATTGACTTTTGAATTGAAAACACATTGCTTATGTGAATTCAAACTTATTTACATTTTTCTAGACAATAGATTAAGCACATTTATTTGTTGAAGTGAAGCACTAGATTTAAAATCTACTTACCTTATATACATACATATTACTTTGATAATACTGGCTTTTCTATCTAAAACATTAATGGATACTTTATTTCTTCATAGGTTATGATGATTCTTATTAACAAACGTATTTATGGATAATTTTGGAACTTTTTTTTCATTTGTACTTGTTGATATAATATGCTTATTTTATATTTTGGTTTACATAACAATAGAGTGTGCAACATCACCATCACATTGCCATTTGGAATAATCGTGGAGCATAAGTCCGTCTCATTTTATTTTATGAACAGTGGGCTATGGAATATTAATAGCAAATTGATGCTTTTAAAAATTATTACAAACTAGAACTAGAACAGCTGGTAATTTTTCTATAATTTTAATGATTATAATTAATTACTGATTAGGATATAATCTAATGTTTTTAAAAATTCTTGGAGATAAATAACGTGTTTGGAAATACATTCCCCAATTTTTTTTTGGCTTAAAACAAGTTTGTTACTGTTTGTATTTAACCAAAAAAGACTTTTATGTCTTTTATTAATTGCTTCTTTTCCTCTTATAATTACTATGGACTGAAGACATTTCTAATTTTAATATATTATTATTATCATATTTTGATTGTAAACAATGCTATTCTTACTTTCTTAACATCTAAGAGTAAAATAATTCTATTCTCTGGAATCAAACACATTATCTTCACATGTTATGTTTTTTTTTGTTTCCAAATTTAGCAAGCTAATAAAGAAATGATATAAAGTACCACCCAAAATTATATTGCTAAGAAATTAAGTTAATTTGCATTTTCATGGGCTTTTTAATGAACTATAGAGTAAATTTATTTTGATGATATTCACTCTGGTTCTAAACAATTTTAGTACACCTTTTTATCTCTGTGTAACTTAATACAAACAGAAAATAAAACAACCAATTATAAGGCAACTGATGAAATATTTCCTTAAGATAAAGTTTGTGGTCAATTTAAATATAGATTAGAGTAATTCTAATACAGTGATAAAACTGAAGTTAAATTATTTGGTGAGAACTTCACTTTGCCTACATGGAATTCTCAGTCAAACCTAAATATTGATACTACACCCACAGCTATATGTTTTGAGTTAACACATAATGAAAAAATAGGTCTACAAATTATTTTCTTAATGTTATTTGTTATTTTCTCAGTAACATATGTCTAGTGTGTGCTGATGACCATTTTGGGACATGCTTTAGAATCTATGCTAAAATCTATTGTTCATACAAATTTTTATTGCATGAATATGCAATTTTAATTGATATCGAAATATATAATAGTGTCTATTAAATATATGGTCCAAGAAAATATGATAGCAAAAAATATCAAATATAGAAAATGATGAGCTCATATTTAAAGTAGCACTGTGAATTTACTGGTAGAACGTTGGAAAGACAAGTGACTTTTACAAGTTTTATCATCTTATTAAAGAGTTAAAATAGTCAAATTTAAGTAATCAAGAGCAAAACTAATGTATGAATAAACATTAATATTGAAGCTCTGGTGTGTGTTTGTGCATGTGTGTATCTGGCAATATTAAGAATTATTTTATACAAGATTTCAATTATTTTATATCAAAGTAATTTGTAGGTAATTGTTAATGACTTTGTGTAAATCTTGCATTAATTATTTTCTCTTTTTTTTCTTTCCTACTGTCACTTTTTTCTTTTCCTTTCATTTCATGTTTGTAAATTTAATCTTTTTTTCCTTAATTATTTTGTTCTTATTCTATTTTCAAAAAAAATTTCCATCATACAGAAAAGTGCTGTGAAGCGAATAAAGGCGGAAATGGAAGCCACTCATGGCAGCTGAATGCTGCTGGGTTTTCCTTCATTATAGCCATAAGCTTGTCTTGCATGTTTTAATGTTATTGTTACATCGTATGTTATTTTCATGACCTTCAAATTTAAATATTTTACAAATAACAATGCTAATCTAAAAATTAATCGAAGATTTCCTAAATTCCAACTAATAGTATGTATCTTTCCCAATGAGTAATTAACTTTTTTCCTATCCACCAAATTGTCAACCTAAGTGGAAACTTTATCAGTAAATCAATAAAGGAATTTAAATTAGGATTATTTCTTACAATTACCAATTCACTGCAAAACTTGCAACATTCTAAAGTTCCCTTTAATTTCCAAATTTGAACTTGTTGAAAACCATGTCACTTGTACTAGATACTTAAGATTTTGCCATATTTAATTTTCTTTCATTTGAGTGTTTTGCAAATATAACTCATCTATGGCTATATGTTGTGTAAATAGTAATTTCCATATGAAGAGTTGTGGTTTATTTTTATTTTTTTTAAAACTGTTAATCTTTTAAATGTAAGTTTCTGGCTCTATGCACATTCATTATATTTTATAATATCTACCATTTTATATAAAGCATAAATGTTTATGTTATTGGATGAAACATTAGTGAAAATGTTTATTATCTTAGATGTGTATTCCTATTGTGCTGCCTATTTTCCATTTGCTGACCTAAAATAAAAAAAAAAATACATTTTAAGAATAGCAGTACTTATTCAGACCACCCTTTTTTAAAAAAATAAATGACAAGTATCTTTGTAATTCCCCCATGGTAAATCATACATTAGTTTGGAAAAAGTTTACAAAATTGCACTTCATTCTTTGAATTTAGATTATGTTTTCTGTTGTAAAAAGCCCTGATGTTTGAATAACATCTATACTTACTTGTTGCATTTTCTTGGACACTCAAGAGTCAGATTCTTTGCAATGATCAGAGAGAGAAATGAGTAGTTTAGGTACTACTGTCAAGAGAATAGAATTGAGGAAAGATGGAAAGTGGTTGTTACTAGATTCCAAATTTCAAAAAAATCTGGATTTGAGGGAATGGCATAAGTAATGATTTTCATTTTCATATTTTTGAGACAATAATAAGTATGTAATCTTTTGTAGTCACAGCCACACTCTATCAAGTTGCTCTTATTACTCATTCAGGGCAATTAGGAAGCCACTAGATTTACATATATGCATAGATATGATCACAGCCTAGTTTGTAAATTGGATCCTGGGCATGAGATTAATTCATTCAACACAAAATTTTTGTTGCACCAAAGTATTCTCCCTCATTTTCTCTGTTTAAGGAAATTTCAACAGAATACTTTCATGTAAGTGCTAGGCCAATTTTAAAAAATTGATCACTTTAATTTTTTTTTTTTTTTTTCATCTTTTTGCTGGCCACTGTTATATTTTTTTTCTCTTGATTTAGTAATGTATTGTGGACCACAGAATGACCCTTCAACAGATGAAATTAAATCTAACTTTCCACCTGTATCTTTGCTGAAGCAAGGGATGTATTTCCTTATTTGCACAGTATAGATAACAAGTCAACTCATGGGAATGTTTTGCTTTTCAAGTTACCATACCCAACACTCTGTTTATTAAAGAACTAATTATAATTAAATACTATATCCCTTGATTGTTTTAGTTTGGGGTACGCACAATGATTACTAATATGTAGAGAATGTTAAAGAAAAGAGCTCTGGTGGCTCAGTCCCTGAGGTATTTGAGTGCTAACCAGAAGCCTGGCTGTTCAAACTCACCAGCCACTCCACAGAAGGAAGAAATGAATCTCAATTCTATCTCTATGAATGGATTTTCCCATTCATTATAACCTGACTTGACTTTGTAAATGAATTATTAGTGTTTCCAGGAGAAAGTAGTGTCTAAGTTATATTGACATAGTATATAATCACAAAACACTTCTATACAAAATATGAAATATGCATTTAGTTACCACAGTTGATTTATTTTATAGTTTTCCATTCCTTAACTCATGCTCTCACCAATAGTAGTGATTGAAAGTAGGGTTTACATGGTATGTAGAAATGAAATGTTGGCAAGTCTGAAAAAATTTAAAGTTAAAATGTTACTATCCTAAGAGTATTATTTACATTTAAGGAATTGGTCATTTAGAGTTTTTAAATATTTAAGTATGCTGCAACATTTTCCAACTTGAAATTAATTAAGACATTTTTCATTTGCCCAAAAGTTAATTTTTTAGATGAAAAATTATTTTAGAGTTTAGGGATTTGAATAAATTAATTTTAATTTTTTAAAAGAGATTAAAATAATAGGATATCTGTTTTGCCTGTTTCTGTAATAAACAAGAGAATGCAAAATAGTAACCATGGAGCTATTACATCTCAATAAGCATGACCTTAGAAATTGTGATGTACCTTCTTGAATATTTAAAAATCTTCTTAACAATATCTAAACATTTATGAATTACCTTTTTATTGCCTGAGCTTCACTAGTGTCATATACAACCATAAATTTGACACTTTCTTGGTCTAATTAGCATCAGTCTATAGGTCTAAATAAATGTGATTATTGGTAAGCAAGACATAAAATTCAAATTCACCTTACATGTTTCCCTAATATCATCCAATCATGGAATAATAATTGTTTCAATAAAATTTTATGTCTGAAGATGTGTAAATATGAACTTCTGTGTAAAGGTGAGTTTCATGCTAATCATATATAATCAGAAACATGTGTCTATGTCTGTTGGTGTGTATATGAAATGTCTAAAATTTAAATCTTTTCAAAAGTTTATTTTAAGCATTATCATACTTCTTATAATGCTAATTTTATCTATCTTGGTAAGATTACCATTATCTGCATGAGAAATAGCAGGACTTTTTATATAGACATGAATATTTCCTTTTTCTCTCTCACCATTTCCCTAGTTTTCTTTTCTCCATGTATAATTCAGTCTTGATATCTATAGCCCAATCCAAACTCTATGATTACTTGTTAAATCACTATAAGGCCACAGTACCATGATTCAGATATGAGAACAGAGTATGTCTAGGAAATAGCAGGAAATGCTTCTTTCTTATGAAATTTCTACTTTATTCAAAGCTCAATGATTTTTGTTCGTCTCTACTTTATAACTATTAGTCTTCAGAATCTACACTCATACTTTTACAAAAACATCATGTAAGTACACATATTTGCTTTTGTTAGTAGAAGACATTCACAGAATTGAAGTGTTTATTGTAATATTCAAATTTCTTACCTTTTTTAAATCTTTTTTTCTTAGAATTAAATATTTCAGGTGTTTAAAAATTTAAAAGCTATGCATTTTTTAGATATTAGTTTATCCATTTTCACTGTATAATTTAAATTATACATACAACAAATGCATACCCAAATTATTTTATTACCAAAAAAAATGATTCTTTACATATTTGGTGCTTCTCTTTAAAATAAGTAATTAAAAAGTATAATAACATAATTTGGATGACTCGGGTAGCCATTGTAAGTTTTTTTTTTTTTTAATTTAAGTGTGCCCATTTATTCTATTTAATTTAAAAATAAACCTGAAATGTGGTAAAATCTAAAATGTCTTCAACAATGTAGTTTTATGATTATGCATTTATTTTCAACAAATTATATTGTTCAAGAGATAAGCCATATAATTTTAGATCAAGATAAACTCTTTAAAACATAGCAAGTATTTTAATTATTAATATGATAGATTTACAGTAAGGATGCAGAAATAAAATTTTAAGTTACAAATGATTTTAGTATTTCAAGATGGATATTCCTTAATACCATTATAATAATTAAATGTACTTATAATAGTTATAATTATACATAGTATTTTCAGTTTGCAGTAATTATTTAAGAATTTTCTACTCATGTAAAATTATCTTAAAAATCCCACATTTGTTTTAGGTTATAGTATTAGCAGCATTAACAGATTTAAATAATCTTCTATAATCCTGTGTAAATTAGATATAATTTATAATGTTCTTTAGACACTCAGTAATATAGGATTCCACTCAATAATAAAGGATGATGAGGTCATGTCTAACTGTATAATTTTATTAACCTTCTTATGGTTTGTATCTGGGAAGGATAATATAATATCCTTTAGACAACAATTGGATAAATCCCAATTAAGTAGACTTTCTTTTCTTTTCCTTGTTGTTTACTTCCTTTTATTTCTTCTCTCTTTCCTTTCACTTATTTTGCCTTCCTTTCTTCAACTCTTTTTCTAATTCCCTCCCTCTTCCCTTTTCTTCCTCCCCTTCTGTTTCTCCCTATCTCTATTCTCTCTGTCTCTCTCAAGAGCTGCCCATAAATGGATAAGTTGTGTTTCTTCTATTCTTTTTGTGTTAATCATTGAGTAATATTTAAGATGCTAGTATTTGTGGTATGGAAGTATATAATGAAACCTTTGCCAAAACTAATGTGTTGAATAAGTCAAATGATTGTGGATGCAAATATTCTAGAATAGCACTTGAAATTATAAATTAGTCACAAGTCCATTTCTAAATAATTAATGAAGTAACTACAATTATTTAATAGATGATCTTACTATTATTTAATAGTTAATCTTACTAACACTTAATTCAGAAGATATTATCAAAATAAATTTTAGGAGTTAGGGAAAAAAAAAGTTCATCTTATTAAAATTTTCCCTGCAAAATTGCCTAAAAATTGGAGTAACATTTTAGACTTCACAGTTGTTTTTAAAGTTTATTTAAACATAAAGTTATAGTGTTCTCCCTTTTTACTTCACAATTGTTAAAAACTTTTAAAAATATATAAAGATTACATAAGTATATAATCACATCCCAGCTTTTATGTAAAGCAGAAGATAAACGTCAAACCTAGCTTTATAATTCTGAAATGACAAAAATAAGAATTCAATAACAGTGGTCTGTTTTCCAAATGTTTTTAGTTCTGGTATCTTATCTAAGATTATGAACCAGATAAACATCTCTTAATTCTTGATATTAACTACAAGCAAAAGCCTGTAATATCTGTATCTAAATTTTACAGAGTGGAATATTCTATAACTTCAATATTAATTACTATTCATTAAA
>NW_006922024.1:606846-619076 GCF_000298275.1 Orycteropus afer afer | reverse complement strand
TTCAAGAATTCTGTTGGTGTATCTGAGATATTCTGAACTTCAACTCATGTCTTTTTTTGAAAACTATTAGTTTATCTACTTTTTAAAGTTATCCATATTTGTAGAATTAAATTTTAAGTGTGACCCAATCTTATATTAAGTCTACTTTTCTGCAAATTATCTTAATTTCATGTATATTCAAGTTGAATTTAGTTGTACTATTTCCATTTTAGATAATAAAGCATAAAAATCTATGCATTGCAATGATTACATATTAGGATGTAGCAACTTTTTGCATAAAATCCATTAAAAAATATTGTTTTAAGTAACACAGTACTATATATTTCATGAACTTCTTTCTAGAAAAAGAATTATCTCACATATCGATTTTATGCATAACACTTCTGTCTTAAGTGACTATGTGTGATCATTTAAATCGCATTTGTTTCCATCATAGCTTATTTTGTTGAAAGAAATGTGTACATATTGTAAGTGTACTGTCTTTCGTATCATCTCTTATTTAAAACTTCAACATAATATTCAGCACTATGTGTAATCCTATGCATGTGTGTCATGGTATATTAAATGTCATTTTATTTTCTGTACTTCTGTGTCTCCATTGTTGTAATAAAGAAAACTGAGGAAAAAAATGCTATTTGTGTTTTCTTTATTACTGGTATAATTTTTATGTCCTTGTGTGTTTCATTTTTAACTTGATCAAACTCAATATCAAAAATTATTTACTTAGCAGCTAAGAACTTCTAATAAACACATATCACTGAGTGGTTTCTATTTTGTGATAATGAAGACATTATCAAAAGGCTCATTACTATTGTGATATTAAAATATAACTTAACTATAATACTAAATACTGGTATGTTCATAATAAAATTATTTAGAAAATAATTTAAAGCTATATAAAATATTGTAATGCTTATAGTTTCTTTTTGGAAACTTTCGTTATTTTTGGTAGTGCCTAAGGCATTTGACTGCTAACCAGAAGGCTAGTGATTCAAACCCACCAGGCACTCCTCAGAAGGAAGGTTGGGTAATCTACTTCCGTAGTGATACTGCCTTGGAAACCCAAGGAAGGGTCGCTATGAGTTTAATAGACTCCATGGCAGTGAGTTTGATTTGGTTTTTGGTTTAAACAATCAAATGATACCTTAATAAAATGCATGCATGTAGTTATTAATTTTAATAATTCAAAGAGAATTTAATTGTCTATATCTTACAAAAGCTCATAGAAACAGAAAAAATGTTCAAAATGATTGTTGTCCAGTTATTTCTTTTATCCATTATACTATTTCACTTTGGGCACGATAAGAGTAAAGTTATACAAAATTATTAGTGTTCTCAGCTCATCAACTATTAAGGTATGAAACAAAAATTGATGGCTTTGGAGTTTACTACTAATAAAAATAATTACAGAAACAAGGGTAATTTCTATTTTGAGCACCTACTACATTGTACATTATGCCAAATGTCTTATATATTTTACATTGTTCATTCTAAACTCTCTTAAAAATATTATTTTTCCCATATTTTAAATTAGAAAAGGAGGCCTAGATAAGTTGAATAATTTGCATAATGCAGTCACAATTTGAACTCAAGTCTATTTGGTCATAACATTCTATAACATTTTTTATTAGCACTGGACTGTGCTTCAAAGTATAAATCTGTATTATATAACAATTTATACATTAAAATTAGATTTTTAAAGTTAAAATTACCACTTCTGGCTTAAATATGAGCAGCAGCCTAATATATTTCATATACACAAACACAAATCAAGTGTTGGCTTTCCAGATAAAACTGAAAAGTACAGATTTCATGGAAAAGAAAATATTCATTTTTACTATTTAGATTGTTTTAGAGCACACAATCTTTTCTCTTACTTCAAAGCAATCCTTTCAAATATATATATTGAATTGAAGTAATAATCCTTTAGTGTGATATTTTACATTAATCTTGCTAAGAATTAGCTGTATTTGTTGTTTGCTGTAGCTGAAAGTGCCAGAGCTTCAAATTCCTCTAGTGTATTTGGTTATGTATCTTGTGTTGCTTTTGATTTTCCCTAAGAATGCCTGCTTAAATTCAAGCTTAGCTTTGAAGCTCTTCCAGCTACAACCCACTGTTAGTATATAGCAACCCTGATGATATGATGAGGAGTAGATGAAGGGAAGCATATTCTCTCTCTCTCTCTCTCTCTCTATATATATATATATATATATACATATATGTATGTATGTATGTATATATATAGTTAGGAGATCTGGTAGCATAGTGCCTAAGTCACTTGACTGCTAACGAGAAGTCTGGCTGTTCAAACCCACCAGCCACTCCTCAGAAAGAAGGTTGGGCAATCTACTTCCGAAGTGATACTGCCTTGGCAACCCAAGGACGGGTCGCTATAAGTTGGGTTTGACTCAACAGCACATAACAACAACAATAATATATATAATTATGTATATATAATATTCATATATGCATTTTGAACCATATTACATTTCATAATAAAAATTTAATAAATATCTATTTTTGTTTTAATAAGATGTACTTCTGACATCTGATTCAGTAATTAGAGAAATTTGTGGTGGCTGTTGTTTCTGTTTTTCCTGACCTCATTGACAAAAATGAGATGATATCAAATGGGAAGTGTCTGGGAATGAATGAGCATTTTTATAGTTAATGCCAAGGAAAATCAGAGTCCATGAATGACATAAATGGTTCAGCCCTGGCCTACTAACTGAAAAGTTGCCAGTTCAAATCCATCCAGAGTCACCTTGGGAAGTAAGTTTTGCGATCTGTTCCTTAATAGTCATGACCTTGAAAACCCTATGGAGTGCAATTCTGCTCTGCACACTTGGGTTCACCGTGAGTTGGAGTCAACTCAATAATAAAGAACCAAAAGAGATTTGAGGGAATTTAGAAGTATTCCAATTACACACCCTGATTTTATTATATCAAGAAACAAAAATTCAGAGAATGTAAGTAACTTTTTCAATTCCTGCAGTCACTGAAGTATTCAAGTAGCCTAACTTTCAGTTTTCCTCTTATTTTTGTTTTGTTGAATGCTAACAAGATGTCATACATTAAACACTTGTCTATCAATTATATGGGCAGTTCAAACCCAGCAGCAACTCCTCAGAAGGAAGGTTGGGCAATCAACTTCCATAGTGATACTGCCTCAGAAACCCAAGGAAGGGTTGCTGTGATTCAGGTTAGGTTCTTGATCTCCTCTTGATTGGTCCACAGAGGGGGAAAAAAACAAATATATATATATATATATATATATTGCAAAGGAAAGACCAGATATATACCAACCACAATTTCTTCCAATAATCATGGCACTTCTTTAAGTGAGTTATTTTTCTCACTCTAACTTTTATATATTACTGCTTCTGCACAATTCATGCAAATTTACATTGAATTTATAATCCAAAATTAATTTGATATTCTCTGAATGTTTTTACACATTTTCGAAAATATTTCATTGATTGATAAATTTATATTGGTAGAAATAGGTCACTTTCTATTAATATAATAATTCTACTCACTATCTTCTACTAAGAAGCTCTGGTAGCATAGTGCCTAAGGGACTTGACTGCTAACCAGAAGGCTGGTGTTTCAAACTCACCCGCCACTCCTTGGAAGGAAGATGGGGCAATCTACTTCCATAGTAATACTGCCTTGGAAACCCAAGGAGCGGTCTCTATGAGTCGGGTCCAACTCGATGGCACCTAACAACAACAACAATCTTCTACTAAAATAGATATTTCCGTCTCAATGTTTGCCTTCTTCATTTTAAAAAGTGAATATAAAATAAATATAATGTCTTCACCACTTATAATTAATATACCAGCTATATGCTTAATTATTTATTGTAAATATGAAAATATTTAAAAGTAAACATTTTAAAATACATGCCTGTTTTCTACTTATTTTATATTTAAAAAAAAATAAAAGCAGTCTTCTTAAATTGGCATTTCTGTTTTGAAAACACCATTGGGTCTGAGCAACAAGCTTCCGTATACTTTTGCTTCTAACTTTAAAATAAACTGAACTTACCTGTTACATGGAACATTAAATGTGAAATTTCTTGAAGCTTTTAGAAATTACAAGAAAAGTACTCTGCTTCTCAAAAGTTGTTAGTGGGAAACACAGAAGATTTTTCTATTGGGGTTTTCATATGCAAGCCTGTGGTTGATTACTCCATCAAATGATTCAATAATAATAATAATAATAATAATAAAACCAACTGTCATCGAATTGGATCCAACTCATAAAGACCCCTCCTTGGGTTTCCCGGGTGGTATTACTATGGAAGTATATTGCCCGACCTTCCTTCTGAGGAGTCGCTGGTGGGATTGAACAGCCAGGCTTCTGGTTAGCAAATGCCTTAGGCTCTATGCCACCAGAGCTCCTAAGTAATAAAGGAAATGTTTACAAATTTTTCTCTACACTGTTAGGATTCACTGCTAGGTTCCATCATACAAAACAGGTGGCTGGGAAATTTAAGATTTGAGTAAGTGTTACTTATCAGTTAAGGTGTGTTCTTTCTTTAATTGGTAAAGGTTGGAAAAGAGTTGGCATAATTTGCATAGATATCCTCAATTGATCAAGCTATGTTAGCTATTCCCATGCATATTTTAAAGATATCAACATTGTACTTAGTAGATTGACTATCTACAGTTCTATTATATAGATGATAATATAAAAGCATATCAATTTACATTTCCTAGAAGGTTGGCTGTTCAAACCCACCAGCCACTCCTTGGAAGGAAGGTTGGGCAATCTACTTCCGTAGTAATACTGCCTCAGAAAGCGAGGAGGTGTCGCTATGAGTGGGGTCTGGCTTGATAGCCCCTAACAACAACAACAACAACATATAATAATAAAAACATATATTCTCTATATAATTAAAACAGATGATTTAAAGCATAACTGTATAGTAAGTATGTAAGAAATAATTGATTTTCTGTTTGAGTTTATGTATAGGGAACAACCTTTTACTATTTCCAGAAAAATTAAATTGTCTATGTAGTAGCTGAAGTGAGAAAATAAAATTGAAATTATTCAATCACTCGACACTGACTGATGCCTGTTTTGATCATATTTATTCAGATCTAAGAAGTTCCCTTTCCTAGTAGCCAATAAAACCTTGATTTCCTTAGGGTAATAAACTAGTTCCAACAAAGCAAAATTAGCTTATATCATCGTATATAAACTATATATCTACTCACTGCCATTGAGTCCGATCTGACTCATAGCAACCCCTCCTTGAGTTTCCAAGATTGTATCACTATGGAAGTAGATTGCACAACCTTCCTTCTGAGGAGTGGGTAGTGAGTTTGAACAACCAGCCTTCTGGTTAGCAGCCAAAACTACATCTAGAAAAGAATAAAGTTAGTGAGGTAAGAAAAAACTTTAGAAGAAGGAGTTTCCAAACATAATTATGCATATGTATACCATATTCGTCTCATTTTTTAGAGCAAGATTTGTGTGTGGGGGTGACTCCTAGCATCAAAATACTTAATAATTTGATATATCAGAATACATTGGAACATAATTATTAAGGCATTCAAGGACTTTAGATATTTCATATTTTCATGTTTCATAGTTGCACAATACAGTATTTTAAAAGCACATTTAGATTATATAAAGTCTGCAGTATATTGAAACATTTACAAAAAAAGTTCTGTAATCTACTATTTTTTTAGTTATTTGTATACAGATCATTTTCTTTAATTCCCCTTTTTATGTTAAAATATATATTACTGTTAGTCATGCTGAGAATCTGACAAGTATCTATCAACATTTCATAGAAGTATAACTATATTTTATGTTTTCCAATTTTTTATGGAATTAAGCTTAGGTAAGATAAACATTAAAATCTTGATAACTGGTTAAATAAAGAGCACTGGCATGTCATTTCTATTAACATTATACCACATATATATAGTGTAGTGCCTAAGGCACTTGATTGCTAACCAGAAGGTTGGTGGTTCAAACCCAACAGCCACTCCTCAGAAGGAAAGTTGGGCAATCTACTTCTGTAGTGATACCACCTTGGAAACCCAAGGAGGGGTCGCTATGAATCAGATCTGACTCCATGGCACATAACGACAACAACATATATAACATTATTTTTTGTTGGGAACTCTGGTGGCATAGTGCCTAAGGCATTTGACTGCTTACCAGAAGCCTGGCAGTTCAAACTCACTAGCCACTCCTCAGAAGGAAGGTGGGCAATCTACTTCTGTAGAGATACCACCTCGGAAACCCAAGGAGGGGTTACTATGAGTCTCAATCTACTAAGCAGCAGTGAGTTGTTTTTTAAGTCAACCTAGAGTGATGAGCAAGATATCCTGTCTATTTCCTCACTTTTCAATCCAAACACTGAGCAGACGTTAAGGTGCCTGTGTGGACTATGGTAATGACTGGAATAGGAGAGAGAGCAGACTGAACAGAAGTTTCACAGCCATTGCCATAATCCAAGCCTCCACCAGCCCTATCAAGACCATTAGAAAAGCTTTCTTACTATCTTCTGTGGAAATATTGTACTTTTTTTTTTTTTATCGGCGTTGTCTATTTTGCTTTGTTTTATTTATTTGTGTGTTGTTTGCTTATTCATTTGCAAGTCCTGTCTCTTTAATATCTTTAAAAAAAAAAAAAAAAAACCTGCCATCAAGTTGATTCTGACACATACAACCTTAATGGGTATCCGAGGCAGTAAATCTTTATAGAAGTAGATGGCCCAGTCTTCATTCCACAGAGTGGCTGTGAGGTTTGAACTGCCAACCTTCTGGTTAGCAGTCAAATGCCTTCCCTACTAAGTTACCAGAGCTTCCTTTAGTATCTAGTGTCTCTGACATCTGAGGAGCTCTTTTGGCACAGTGCCTAAGACATTTGACTACTAGCCTGAAGGTTGGTGCTTCAAATCCACCAGCTGCTCCATTGAAAGAAGATGAGAAAATCTACTTCCATGAAGATTTACCACTTTGGAAACCTAATGGTGATTCTGTGAGTAAGAATCAACTAATGGTAGTGAGTTTGGTTTTTGGTTTGGCTTGTCTCTATTACCTAGATACTTACTAATTTCCAAATATACTGTGTATATTCATGCTTTTTTGCACCTTTGCTCACATGATGGTCTAACTGAAATGTACTCTTTTCACATGGAAAGCTTCTTTTTAGGCTTTACCACTATCTGAAACACTGTTTTTTCTATGATGTGTTTCTTCACTGCTAACTGCAAATTTAACAGCTTCTTCTCCCTATACTGTTCAGGTCCCATTATTTTTTACCACTAGTATATTAATCAACTATACATCTCAGTTTCTAAACTGTACATTTTACTCACCCTTCACGGTATGTTATGAGCTTTTAGAAAATAAAATCTTCATTTTATTTATTTTATCCTCATAATAGCTTATAGAGTTGTTTCTTAACATCATGATGGTTTAAAGGATAACTGCCTATTTTTTTAATCAATTATTCCTACACACCAGTAGCATTACTGCAATGATACAGAGTTAGAAAGTATTTTTTGAAAAGAAATGTAGTCAATAACTTTGCTTTTGTAAAGTATATGGAAAACAACAATCTTAGAAGAAAGAACAAAGTTTTACAATTTAAATGCAGTCTATTTAATATGTGTGCTTACAATTTTCTTGCCATTACTGAATTAAATGTTGTCAATTAGCTACTTGTTCTTGTTCCAAATAAGACATTTATTAAGGAGGCCTAGTGTTATCCTTTCTGCTTCCTTACCTGGCCTCATCCCAAATCATATCTCTTTCAAACTATATCTCAGTACTGAGAGGTGAGTTGTAGGAAAACTTTTGGTTGCCATTGAGTTTATGTATAACACAAATCTCTTTAGTTATCCGTGAAGCAGAACTTTTTGACAGAACAATCCAAATGAGTACACAAAAGGTACAAAACAGCATAGAATACATTATTGCAAATACAATGTTACAGAGTAGAGTTGCCCGCTAGTGTTTCCATGGCTGTAATCTTCCTAAAATTAGATCACCATATCTTTCTTTAGATCCCAGCAAAGTTGGTTTGAACTGCCAAACTTTAGGTTAGTAGTCAAGTGCAAAATGTTTGTGCCACCCTGAGACACATATAAATGAAAACAAAAGATTTTGTTCATATATTTGCATAATGTTGAAAAACTATTGGTCCATCTTACTCAGAGTTGTTAAAAGCCAAAGCTTTCAAATTCCCAAGATAATATTTTGATATTGAACATATTATTATCGAGGAAGACAAGATTTAGAAAATAATATAAATTGGTCTGTCTTAGTAGGTAATCATCAGCTTGAAATTATATAATTTATTTCTAGATATATAAAGATTTCCAATACACTCAATACTTATTCATTTAAAACAGAGAAAATTGCTTTTGAATGATCCTAAAAACCAAAAAGCCCTAAAGGAGACTGGTCACAAAGTATGTATAAGTTTGTGTAATATGATACAATATAAGTACTTTTTTCTTATTAGAGCTCAATTTTGATTTACTATGGATATATATATATATATTTTTTTTATTTTCAAGACTCCCAGACTCATTTCCCAGAATGTAACCCAGTATAAAATACTCTTTGTAGTTTTCCCTTCACTGATCTCAGTGCTTGTTTTACAGGCACTGCAGACTTTATGAGCATTAGGTACCTTCTTATTATAAATTGTTCATTGAAAGGTGCATGAGAATCACCTACAAAGTTTTCATTCAGTTACTTTAGTGAGCAGTATTATATCCAAATAGCATAAACTTGAGTGAACTTCAAAAGTTACTAATAAGTGCATTTTGACAGGAAACTGAAAGATATAATGCTTTTTTTCTCTTTTGAATACTTGAGGTGTCAGAAGGAGAATCCATTCATGACAGAGTGAAAGATAAGGACACAAAAGAAGGGCAGTCTTTATTTTAAGTAGATGATTTTGAATCATTTGTAGTATCCTTTGAAAGTTTTCATCTTTCCTATTTCAGTGAAGATGAATATGTCTAAAATTATTAGGAAAAATAACACCAATAAACATAACAATAACAAAAAAGTAATGACAAATTAAAAGGGAAAATGACTTAAAGAAGAGAAGACAAATAAATAATATATGTATAATCTAAAATTGAGAAAATTCCAAGTCACATATCAAAGATAATATGGAATTTTTAAAAATGATTTTGCTTTCTTTTATTAAAGGTTTAAAAACTTTAAGGAAGATTTAATAATGACATTTATAATTAGGGAATAACTATAAAGAAAATACAATATATAAAAATGAATAAATAAAAAAGGCATGAGAATCCTGTCTATATGGAATTCCATAATAGACAAAACTATAAAGACAGTGAAAAAATCAGTGGTTGCCAGGAGCCTAGAGAAGAAGGAGGGATAAATGTGTATAGCACAGGAAATTTTTAGGACAATGAAACTAATATATAGGATACTGTGATGGTGGCTATATGACATGCGTTTGTCAGAACCCATAGGGCTGTACAAGAGATTGTACACTTATGTGAGCTATGGACTTTAGTTAATAATAATATATCAATGTGGGTCAACAGTTGTAATAGTTGTATCACAGAAATGCAAGATGTTAATAAAAAAGTGTTCAGTGGGAGGAAGTATATAGAAACACATTGCTTTCTCCAATTCTTCTGTAACCCTAAAATTGATGTAAAAAATAAGACTACTTAAAAAAAAAAAAAGAATAAGAGTAAAATTTAAAAAAAAAAAGATTGAATTTTGGTCACAATATAATGTATATTTCAAACTAGATGAATACAAATGATCTTAAACTTCAGGCCTTAATGAAGGTACTTTATAAATACAAACAAAAATAAAAACCACTTGCAAAATGTAAACATGCAAATAACAAATATTCTATGCAGGATACTTCAAAAAAATTAGCAACATTAAAATATGCATTATTTGTTAAAATCTAGAGAACTTTTGGGTAAAAGTAAAGAAGACCTTTTTATTTAACAGAAATGTCACTAACAAACAAATTATTAACAATGTTACTGCAAACAAAGTACCCATAGAGTAATATGTATAACAAATAAAATGATCACATATTTGTATAGTGCTTTGGGGTTCCTGAAGTGCTTTCAAATATGATTCTCAGACTATTTTGGTTAGGATCCATGGATATTATTATCCCCATTTAATCAATAATGAAACTAAGAATAAAAGAGAATAGATATATTTTATGTATTTCTAATTCTGGGGAGTGAAATTTCAAAATGGGTGTAAAAAACAATTCACTGGGAAGAGAAAAATATTAAAATTTCTGTTAATATTTATATTGTAACTTCATTTTCATTTATGTTGTATGTTTAAAGCATTTGGTGCTAACCACAAGGTCAGTGGTTCAAACCTACCAGATACTCTGTGGGAGAAGGATGAGGCGGTTTGTTTCCATAGAGATTTACAGACTTGGGAACTCTATGAGGAAGTTCTTCTCTGTCCAAAAGGGTGGCTATGAGTTGAAATCGACTCAATGGCATTGGGTTTTATATTATGTCTTAAATATTTCAATGCATAAATAAATTATGAGAGCTCTGGTGGCATAGTGCCTAAGGCATTTGACTGCTAACCAGAAGGCTGGCGGTTCAAACCTACCAGCCATTCCTTGGAAGGAAGGTTGGGCAATCTACATCCATAGGGATGCTGCTTGGAGAACCCAAGGAGGGGATCGCTGTGAGTTGGATCCGACTCCATGGCAGTGAGTTTGGTTTTTGTTTTTTGGAAATAAATTATACAATGTTATCTGCTTATTATTTAAAAGGAATATACATATCTTGAGAAAATGTACTCAATTTTCCTCTGGGTGCATGTGCAGGCAATCAAAAAAGTAGCACAGAGGTACAGAAAAATACAAAATCCAGTCATGAATGTTGGATAATTTTTTAAAAAGTTGGATAATTTAAAAAAAGTTGTGCACAAAAAAAATAATAATAATATTTTTAATACCCTTGCCTTTGTAATAATTTGTGTTGCTTTTCTCCTTTTTAATTAATAAAGCTAAAGGGATATTGACCAGGCAATGGAAACCTCAGAAATTCAACATTTGTTTTTCAACAGGAAAATTAAATATGAAACAAAATTGAATGGATCCATCAATTTAGGGACCCACACTAGGCAGCATAAACGGAGAAGACCCACTGTCATTATACAGGAGATAAATGGCTTTAAATAAATGGAAATAGAGTTCCATTGTTCTCACATTGGCAAAATCACTGGTTTCAACCCTTTCCTCTTTGTTAGTGAGTTCTATAACTTTCATGAATCATTTTTGTTTTAAATTAGCGATTACACTACTTGCAAATGTGATCTATCATGTTTCAAAAATATAAAAATAAACATTTTAGAAATGGATTCATTTCTCTAGCCACTTGCAATATATTAAGACAAAACCCACTGTCATCAAGTCAGTTCTGACTGAGACCCTTCTGGTTAGCAGTCAAATGACTTAGGCACTATGCCACCAGAGCTCCTATTGCATTATTGGGTTTCCAAGGCTGTAAATTGTTACTGAAGCAGACTGCCTAGTCTTTCTCCCACGGAGCAGCTTATGGGTTGGAACCTCTGACGTTTTCAATAGCAGCCATATGTTTTAACCACAGAACCAGCAGAACTCCTATAATATATAAAGATATAATTTACATGGGAATTTATGATTGCCAACTTAGGTTAACTGAGGAAGAATAACAAAGCTATGTTGTTGTTGTTATGTGCTATCGAGTCAGACCCGACCCATAGCGACCCCTTCTTGGGTTGTCAAGGCAGTATCACTACGGAAATAGATTGCCCAACTTCCTTCCGAAGAGTGGCATATTTAAATAAGTTAAATATTTAGTAAGTCAGGGTCTAGTAGGTCTGGTCTTCCCTGAGGGGAATAGAAAGTATAATAAATAATTAGACATTTCTCCACAAACCTCCAAAGAGATGGAGATTATTGTTTTCTTTCTAATCAAGTTCCCAAAACAAGTGAGTGATCTCAAGAAATGTAAAGACTGCGGTTTGGTCTTCAAAACGAAACAAAACAAACAAACAAACAAAATCAGTTATTTTACCTAGATAAAAACATAATACTAAGTATTATTATTTTCTTTTAAATTAATGTAATGCCTTCAATATTTTGTCCATACGGTTTTCAAGGTTGTGTGCTTTTTGAAGTTGGTGACGGGCCTTTCTTCCAAAGTGCCTCGGAGTGGATACAAACCCTAA
>NW_006922024.1:601230-606691 GCF_000298275.1 Orycteropus afer afer | reverse complement strand
CTTCCCAATTACCATCTCCAACCCTAACCCACTCTGCTCCCCTCCCTGCCCTTATAGTTATGCACTCCCATGTGTCCTGCATTTCCTCCATGAGAATGTTGCCCCTCTGGTGCCCTGTGGTTGATTACTCCAAGGGCTGCGTCTCCATAGAGTATGTGCGTGCAATCACTGTGGGTTGAGTGGTCTATGTGTACCTATTATTTACTCTTGGGCTAAGAGCCAGCCCCTGGGAGTGAGTTTTATTTCAGGCCCAAAGTGGATCCCAAGGCCATGGTATTGGGGGTCCAACCAGAGTCCATCTGACTGGTAATTCTGGTCTTTATTGTGTTCTTGGATTTTGTTCCATGTTTTTCCTCCCACTCTATCCAGGATCTCCAGTTTTGATCCTTTACTCAGTGGTTGGTATTGGTAGCCAGGCACCATCTAGTTCTTCAGTACTGGAGGTCCATCATGTCCTAGGGCTGATTATTTCCAAATGTCCTTGGGGCTTTTTTTTCTTTTTCCTTTTTTTTTTTTTTTTTTTCCACTCTTCTTTACTTCCCAGGATAGGAGACTATTAGCTGCATCTTAGATGGTCACTTGAAAGCTTTTGAGACCCCCGTCACTAGTCACCAACATAGGTTGTGGATCAAGATTTTTATATATTTTATTGTGCCAAATGAGTCTGGTGTCTCCCAGTACAATGGTCCTGTATCGGTAGATCTATTAGTTGAGCACTTGACTGTTAGTACTACTCAGAGTATTAGTTTTGTCTTTACTGGAGGAGTATTGTGATTATGTTTTATTCTCAATATCTCCTACCATTTTAAATTTTATTAGAATTATACAACTATTTCTACTCCATTTTCAGCAAAGTTTTGTAGTTGTTTACTAAATCTAGTCGCTATTCTCATTGCTAAACATGTCATCTTCCTACTACACCATTTTATTTTGTTGTTGTTGAAATTATGTAACAGAATTTAAATAAGTTTAAGATCATTCCCAAGTCTGTAAGTGACAGGTGATCTTGGATAACAACTTGTCTAACGTAATACAAGGAAGAAAGTATGTAAAATGCTTAGGGATGCTAACAGGTTTTTAAATTAGTAAAATGTATTTTTCTTTAAAAGTATGTGTTGCCTTATAGTTTGTCTTCTGTAACACAAGGAGATTATGGTATTACTAATGAAGTATGCCCTTGTTGATATAAAACTCTGATCCCTTTGCTCCTTCGTGTGATTTATGTAATCTAAATAAATTATATTTAATTTTGGAAATTTATACTTTCCAAGTGAATATGGATTAAAATATATGCATAATAGTTTATATTAGAGGACCTAAAAGTTTATATTATTTTAAATTAATTCTCTTTCAGTACATATGAGAGAACCCTCTATAGTCCTCTAATTTTGTAAGCATTCAGTTAATATTTGTGAAGCACAAATGGATCAATGTTCATTGTTTACAATGTACACTGTTTAGATAATCCAGGTATCTGCTTCTAAAGTAGCTGCCCATCTGGAATCATGGAATCCAGCTGCTGGAAAGATGCTTGCTCCACTTTGCTGCACACCTGCTATTTTACACAAGAACAGGATTAATTGGCTATGTTATTGTAATATTTTAAAAATTTTCTTTAAAATTTAAACATATACAGTTCAAACATAACAACACTCAAAATTTTAGATTATTGTTTTACAAAGCTGTGAAAATCTTAATCAGTTATATTTTAAATATCCCCATAGAATCCAACACAGAAAATAAATATCCCAAATATTAAAAGACAGGAGAAAGTAGGCACCCCCCACCCCCAAAATTAAAAAAGAATATCCCCACTGAGGGAAAAACAATTCCACTGCCTGGAATATTTTATAAGAGAAAGATTTTCCCTAGACATAAGCATGATATTAGCAGTATTATTTTGTTTTAAATAAATATAATGCCTTCAATATTTTGTCTCCTTTTATATGTATTTTTCAAAGCTATTTTGATCTAAACTAAAATTTTGAAACTTTGGATTTTGCTTAGTCCTCTCAAAAAAAGTACCTTGTGTCTATATTTCATAACAGACATTTTATCAAACTATTTTCTGGAAACCTCAATAACAGTTATCATTGTCTTATGCTCTATCAAGAGATCAAACTTACAAATTTCAGGCTGAACTCTGTACAATATTTTAGAACTCAGGTTCTAAAATAAGTGGCTTTTTAGTAGAATTTTTAAAATATCTCAAACTTAAATGAAATTTATTAGATTGTTCAACAATTATTTACTAAATTAATGAATGAATTCATTTTTATTAATTTATCTACAAAACAAACTAAAACAGTCCCCATGATTATACATTACCACGGTGTATTTCAATAAATTGGAGGTCTTTTTTTTTTTTCTTTTTCTTTTTCTTCCCACCTTTTTCCACATTGTTGTTAATGTCTGCCTTTGAGTCAGCCCTTGACTCATGTAGACCCCATGCATAACAGGATCAGATGGTTGTGATCACTGGCTAATTTTTTGGAAGTAGATCACTAGTCCTTACTTTCTTATCTCCGTCTGGAAACCCTGCAATACTTCAGCATCACAAAAACACTGCAGCCTTCCACCTGTAGAGAGGTGGTGGCTGTGTTGAAATGCATTGTCTGGGCTTCTCACATAGAAGGAAATTAACCAGTGACCTATCACTGCTTGTACATAAGGCTTGTATATAGAACTGTACATAGGTCATTTTATTTTTGTCTTTGTTTTTCCCCATAGATCAGTTAATGTTTTTAAGTGTGTTAGCCTAAGTTAGATGATGGAAAAAACATAACCCTGAGGCAAATAGACATGCTTTTATTGTAGGGGGATATATTATACAATAGGGAGCTCTGGTGGTGTTGTGCCTAAGGTAGTTGACTGCTAACCAGAGGGCTGGCAGTTCAAACCCACCAGCCACGCCTTGGAAGGAAGACTGGCCAATCTACTTCCATAGAGATACCGCCTTGGAAATCCAAGGAGGGCTGGCTATAAGTCAGATTTGACTTGATGGAAGTGAGTTTGGTTTTTGCTTTTGGTTGTAGTATATAATACTGTCATGATAGGTGTTCTGATGGCATAGTGCTTGAGGTATTTGGCTGTGGTTCAAATCTACCAGCTGCTCTGTGGGAGGATGATTATGTAATCTACCTCCTTAAAGATTTACAGCCTTGGAAACCTATGGGTCATGGAGTGTGAATCAATTTAATGGCAGTGGGGTTGGTTTTGGGAGGCTTATTAACATGATAAACTGGAAATGGGGTTTTGTTTTGTTTTCCAGTGCCTTCTAGTTGTCTTTGATACACATACCTGCTTCTTTGTTTGTTGCATTCAGCAATATTCCTTTTGAGAACAGCTACTATCAATCTGTGAGCAGCAAGCAATCTCCGTTTTAGGACCCATTTATGTATTTATTTGTTTGTTTGTTTATTTACACAAAAAATTTATCACAGCTTTTTGAGTTATGAAAATAATTCTATATCTGTTTGGAGAAGATTATACTGATAAAGCAAAAGCCAATTAAATACTAAACTATTTGAGAAGTCAAAATACAAAGCTGATTTTATGATTTTGTTGGTACACTAGTTTTTGAGAAACTAATACAATCAAATATAAGAATTTTCACAGATACTTAATCAGTGATTTCATTAGTGAGATGATTCTTACAACAGAAGCATGAAAAGTCATAGATAACAAATTGGAATTGAAATTGGTTTTATTTATTTCAATGCTTTGCTTTACGTTTTGTTGAACTTCAAATATAATTGTACAAAAGTCAATACTTTGATTCCTAAATTATTTATTTTTATCCAATTCTAATATAAGCTTTGTTGGAAAAAAAATGAAAAATGATCACTAATAAGAAACAAAAAGCAAGAATATAAGTTAAATGATTTACAGTATTATATTTCATTTAAATAGTTATTTCTCCAATAGAATATTTTTCCTATGAGAACATATAAATTTTAATTCATTTAATATATATCATTACTATATCTTGATTATTTGTTTGCTCAACTTCTAATATAGAATATTGACTAACACAATTATTAAGATATAAACCTTGAAGTTAATAGTTCTTCGTTTGTACAGATCTAATTTCAAAGAAAAATTAACTGTTCTAATTTTTAATACTTAGTTTACTAAGCTCTCTGGGCCTCAATTTTCAGAAGGTCTGATAATATTATTTTCCTAAGTAATGTGGTTATTATACAAAATGACATCTTAAAGCATATATATAAGAATTCTGGAAATAAAAAGAAGATTAATTTATACTTCTTTAAATGCTTACTTACTCTTAGTTTCAATTTTGTTAAAATAATCAAACAATTGTTAACTTACAAAAAAAAAATAAATTGATATATGTTACTGGGAAAATAATTTCTAATCCACAAAATCCAGAGATGTAATTTTATATATGGTTATTGTTTGATTTGGGAAAAATTACAAGTACACATAACTAAATTTTCCAGGTAAGAAGGAAAAATTAAAGATTAGAAAATTTAGGTTTCCTGGTTATTATGGCTTAACTTCATGGAATATGTGTAAACTGTTATGGTTTTTAACTGCCTTCTAAGTGATTCCAACTCATGAAGACCTATAAAGTAGATTGAAATGCCACTCAGACCTGCTTCATCATGAAAATCACCAGCATGTTTAAATTCTTCCTTGTAGCAATTGTGCCAATTTGTCTTACTTAGGGTCCTCCATGCCTTCCTTGGACTTCTACTTTACAAAGCATAGTCTTTTAGGGATTGGTCCCTTCTGATGATATGTTCAATTTATCTAAATCAGAAACTGTTCTGTTGTGATCATGAGATTATCATTAGCTGATCTTCTGAAATAAATCACAAGGACATTCTTCCTCAACTGTTTTAATCTGAAAGTCCAGCTGAAACCTCTTCATTGTGTATGACCCTTCTAACATTTGAAATATCAGCCATATAATGTCCCTCATCATATCAACACACAAAATACCACAGTAGAGCAAACTGACAGACAAGTGGTGGGCATATAAAAGTGTAAATGTTCGAACACATTCTTAAGCTGAAATTTAAAAAAATTAGAAAACATAACTTTCAAGAAGACAACTAAATATTTATGATATGAACCTATTTCTTGTCTATGCCTACCCTTTGCAATAATAAAAATATATTTAATTTTTCATAAAAATTACTTTTAAAAACCTTCAGAAATTTTAATCTTGTTACAAAAGCTGTAATATGGTTTCTCTTGAAAAGAAGTAGCAGATAATTTAGTATCAATAGGTCTTTACCATGAGGTACTTTACAAATATAATTTTTATAAGAGCTTTTTTCTAAAGCATGGATATCAAGCCAATCAATGTACTTAATGATCTGCTTCCTATTCATGCTTTAGAACATTAAGATGTAATACTTAAAAGGTCACAAATAAAATATCTGTCAATTAAAATCTAACTATCCAAACCTGATTCTTTTTTTTTTTTTTT
>NW_006922024.1:595893-600260 GCF_000298275.1 Orycteropus afer afer | reverse complement strand
TTTTTTTTTTTTAACTTCTATTTCTGAGCGTTGGTTGTTGAATCATGTACAGCATATCACAAAAGATTACCTAAGAAATTTGAGAAAAATATTAGCTTTATACATCTTTTATAATCAAAGATGTTTCATAGGTAAGTTGTCTTCATTATACTATAATAATATATTCAGATGAGAATAATATTTAGAAAAGAATAATGGAAGATAATATAAAATTATTTTTTAAATTGCTGATAGAAATACTAATTCACTTGTTATATTATCATTATAACATGGAACACTAGATCTTTTTACAATCAATTGAAGAGCTATCCTTTTGAAAATTGATAACTAATATTTGGAGTCTGAGCCTCCATTTGTTAATTGAGATTGTGGGGGAAAAATACTCATTTCTCATGGCTGAAAAAATGTCCTTCCTCCAGTCTTTTCTCAAAGCAGGTTCATTAATGAGAGAACAGTTGTGTGGAAACCAACAATTTACCTGGATATTGCCTAAACAATTTTCCTAAACTATAAACTTCTAAATACCATGTTAAAATTTAATAGGAAATACAGATTCTGAAGTGATGTAACTAATTATTTTTCCTTCAACACTACTGTGTATTTATTACCTATTTATCTCTATCTGAACAAAACACATAATAATTTAAATTATATTTTATTTGGGTAAGTGAATTTCAAGCTTTGTGTATTTAGTTCTTAAGGAACTCTCAATAGCAACATTACTGAGACATTGCAGAATGCCCCAGTACAGGTGAACTACAAATTTGCCTGTATAAGTGCTGGGGTACCATGCCAGAAATGGTCAAGAAATATAAATAAATTTTCTGTTTCTTTTGGGAAAAAGTATCACATGTAGGCATGAGACTCAGTCATCCTACTAAAACACAAAATTGGATTCATCCAGGGATGACATATTCAAGGGTAATCTGTTAATGGTAGATTCAGGATGAAAAAAAAAAAAAAAGACTCTGACCTCTTACATAAAATTTTCTTTCAATCATTACTAAAAATATTTGATTTAATTTAAAAAATATGAGAACAACTTTGTGTTACATATTTATTTTCATAGGTAGTTTTCTCAAAAGACAAATTTACATCACTATCTGTATCTATCATGTCTTCCCTATCAGTTGCATGTTGAATATATTACTGTCATTCTGAGTAATAAATATTTTTTTCATTTAAAAGGGAATTATAATTAAACATGTTATTTAAGCAAATTCTTAACACAAAAGTATTATGAAACATTTGAAAGAGTACTGACCATTTTCTTCTGTAAGCTTTTTTTTGTCTAAATTTCACACATTGCCAATTTACTCTAGTTACTACATCATGTTCATTTCCTTGTGCATATTGCTAAAGTTGCACACCCTACCTTCGTATTAAATGACAGATATAACATTTGATTCATAATCTTTCCTTCTTGTCCCTCTTGACCTTTCTACTCTGTAGTCAGCATGTTTTTACTCTATTTCCCATCACGTCTTTCATGTATACATTATGTTTGCTTTTTGGGATCTCCTGCAACACTGGACCACATGCCAAACAAAAGTGATTCCCATCTTCCCCTACATTCTTATGAAACAAAAACAGAAAATCCATGAGAATTATGATTCTTTAAAAAATATGTCTCTTCTTTAATAGGATTTGTGAAAATATTTTTCTGAAATACACAAGTAAAACATTTATTCTAAAATGATTTTTATATCATTCATAGGCAAGTATTTTAAAATGCATTTCCTGTCAAAGCAAAGAGCTTAGAGCAATCCATTTGCAAGCCTTAAAACTAAAACAATTGCATATGGAACATTTATTTAACACCACTCTTAGAGGAGTTTTGACTGTATTTTCCTTTTAACAATGTGATGATACATAAATGGCTATGACTTTCTGATGGAGTACAGTTAAGGATATGATAATATTCATTATCTTCCCCATAGGGAATTGAATGTATATTGGAAAGAAGAGTTACTTAGATTTTTTTAAAGAAAGTGTGAAAAGTATTTCAAATCATTGTTAACATGTCAGTTGTTTAAAGTACTGTTTGACAACCCAAGGAATAGGTCCACCAATCATGAAATTGAAGCCTATCAGTGAGACTGCCACATTTTTTCCTGCATCTTGAGTTGAATTTTTTTCTAGGATAAAATTTTACTTTTTAAAATAATTTTCTATGGTTGACTAATTTCTTGTTGAAGGTTAAATAACATAGTAAAATTATTTTCTTTTTATGTTTTTAAGACACACTTTTTAATGGTCTTGGGCTTGGAGCAGTCATTGGCCTGGGAGTTGCAGCACTATTGCTAATCCTTGTGGTAACAGATGTCAGCTGCTTCTTTATTCGACAATGTGGATTACTGATGTGTATCACCAGGAGAATGTGCGGGAAGAAAAGTGGCTCCAGTGGCAAAAATAAAGAACTGGAAGAAGGAAAAGCTGCATACCTGTGAGTATCATCACATGAAACAAGTGCCATAGTCAAGTTTGAGTGCTTTATTTTGGGGTTTTATTTCCTGATTGGGTAGAGGTTCATTATAAGACGATTGGATTGTGTTCTCGAAGCAATTTTGTAGTTAAAGTCTTATATGTAACTTTGGTAGTTAAGTTTGTGTGTCATCTTGGCTGGCCTTGGTTGAGTGGCAGGGCAGCTGGATGTAGTATTCCCCATGATGACACTGATAATCAACTCTGGTGGAATCTACTGTGAGCATCTTAATAGCTGCCTCTGACTATATGCTCTGCTTCCCATACATAAATAGCAGCTTTGGGAATGGTCTCTAGCATATGTTACACTTGGACCCTGCATGTACCCATGTTGTTTTTCAGCAGCCTGCCATGCTCTGCCGACCTTGGGACTTACAATGGACTTGAATAAATGGTCTGCTGTGTGGTTTGGTAACATAGGGACTGTGCCATTTTATTTGTGGACCATGGGCTTGTTAGCCTCAGCAGCCAGTAGCTGCATGAATGAAGAGATGCCTCTAGCTTCAGTGGTCTGGGAGCAAGAGAGAGCTGAAGCTCAAGGTCGAGGGGCTTTCACACAGTCCCTAGAGCCTGGTACTTTGAACTTGGACTTCTAGCCTCCTGAATTGTAAAAGAATGAACTCCTGTTTGTTGAAGCCATCACACTTGTGGTATATTCTTGTCAGAGCAGCATTAGGTAACCAGAACATTAACATTTTTTAAAAATTAACTAAGTGTGGAATTACTGGAATATGTTGTATACATGAGGAAGTTCTGGAGGTGCAGTGGTTAAGGCATTTGGTTACTAACCAAAAGGTCAGCAGTCTGAATCCAACAGTTGTTCCACAGAAGAAAGATTAGGCAGTCTACTTTAAACATCACAGCTTTTGATACCCCTAAATGCTTCAATCTTTTTTCCATTTATTATTTATTGTGTCTTTATCAAAGACTGATATAGTCTTTGATCTTTATCAGTTAGTGCTTCAAGTCATGTTCACTTCCAGCAAGGAAGGTTATCTTATCTGCATATCACAGGTTACTGAGTCTTCCTCCAGTCTTGATGCAGTGTTCTTGTTCATATGGTCTATGTTTCTGAATTATTTGCTCAGCACACAGATTCAATCAATATAGTGAAAAGATACAACCCTGATGCACACTCTCCCTGAATTTAAACCATGTAGCATCCCCTATACTATTCAAACTATGGCCTTTTGGTCTACGTATAGTTTCTTATGAGGATTATTAAGTGCTCTGGAATTCCCATTTTTCTCAGTGTTATCCATAGTTTGTTATATCCACATGGTAGAATCCTTTTGCACAGATAATAGAACACAGGGAAACATCTTTCTGGTATTCTTTGCTTTCAGCTAAGATGAATCTGACATCAGGAATGATATCCCTCGTCCCATATCCTCTTCTGAATCTAGCTCAAGTTTCTGGAGTTTCTGCTACAATTTTTTTTTTAAATTATCTTCAGCAAGATTTTACTTATGTGTGATATCAGTGATATTGTTTGATAATTTCCACATTTGATTGGATCACCTTTCTTTGGGATGGCCACAAACATTGATCTCTTCCAGTCAGTTGGCCAGGTAGCTGTCTTCCAAATGTTTTGGCATAAATGAGTTAGTGTCTCCAATGCTGCATACATTTGTTGAAACATCTCAGTATTTCAAAGATTGGTTCGATCAGTTCCTGGAGCCTTATTTTTTTGCCAGTTCCTTCAGTACAGCTGGTACTTCTTCCTTCAATACCCTTGATTCTTGGTCATATGCTATCTCCTGAAGTAAGTTGCCTATCAACCGGTTCTTTTTTGTATAATGACTCTGTGTATTCCTTCCATCTTCTTTTGATACTTCCTGAATCATTCAATATTTTGCCATGTTGTTGTTGTTATTTGCCAT
>NW_006922024.1:593952-595433 GCF_000298275.1 Orycteropus afer afer | reverse complement strand
TTTCTTCATTTATTATGTTCCTGATGTCATTCTACAACTTGTTTGGCCAGCTGTCATTGGTATTCAGTGCTTCAAATCTCTTCTTCAGATGGTCTCTAAATTCAGGTGATTTATATTCAAGATCATATTTTGGCTCTTGTTTTAATTTTCTTCAGCTTCAACTTGAACTTGCATATGAGCAATTGATGGTCTGTTCCATAGTCAGCTCCTGGCCTTGACTGAAGATATTGAACTTCAACATAGCTCTTTCCACAGATGTAATTGACCTAATTCTTATGTATATTGTCTGGTATGATCCATGTGTATAGCCACTGTTCATGTTGCTGAAAAAAGATATTTGCAACAAATAAATCATCGGTCTTACAAAATTCTATCATGCATTCTCTGGCATTGTTTCTATCACTGAGCGCATGTTTTCCAGTTACTGATGTTTCTTCTTTGTTTCCAACTTTCACATTCTAATCATTAATGATAATTGATACATCTTGATTATATGTTTGGTCAATTTCAGACAGCAAGAATTGGGAAAAAGTGTTCAATTTCTTCATCTTTGGCTTTAGTGATTGGTCCAAAAATTTGAATAATAGTTGTATTACCTTGTCTTCCTTATGGGGGTATGGTTATTATCCTGTCACTGAAAGCATTATACTTCAGGATAGATTTGAAATATTTTTATGGCAATGAATGCCATGCCATTTCTGTTCAATTTGTCATTCCTACCATAGTATAGTATAGTATAGTTTCATTCAAAATGGCCTATACCAGTCCATTTCATCTCATTAAAACCCAGAATATCAATCTTACGCAAATGAGGTACCCTAGTGTCTAAGGCATCTACCAAATGCCTTAGGCCTTATGCTACCTCAGGTAGCGTAGTGCCTAAGGCATTTGACTGCTAATTAGAAGACTGACAGTTTAAACCAACCAGCCACTCCTCAGAAGGAAGACTGGGCAATCTACTTCCATAGTGATACCATCTCAGAAACCCAAGGAGGGGTCGCTTTTAGTTGGATCTGACTCGACAGTAGTGAGTTTGGTAAATAGGCATACATATATATTTTTTCTTTCTCTGTGATTTATATTTTATGTCTTAAAATTTTGCCTTTTTTGAGCATAAAATTTAATTTTTATATAATCTGTTATGTCTCTTTTCCAATTTTTGCCCTGTTTTAAAAATAGTTGCCTATACTGAGCTCACTGAAGTGTTCTATATTTCCCACTCACTAAAATGATAATGTTACCTTTCAAATGTACATCTACAACCCACCTGAAGTAGAAGTCCAGACATTGTATTGTAAGATAGTGTTTTAAAATTGTATTTAGCTAATATGAAATGTTCTTTCTGTGTTTCATATTCTGTTTTATAGTTTACTTTCACTATCATTTCACTGATATCATATTTTATTATTTATAGTAGCCTTATAACAGTTCTTGGTGATATTGTTTAAGTCCACCAGCTTTGTTATTCTCTTTCATGATTG
>NW_006922024.1:564041-576081 GCF_000298275.1 Orycteropus afer afer | reverse complement strand
AACAACAACAAAACTTAATGAAATTGACTTCTAAATGTTTTATTTTCTAAGAGGTTACCAAATGTCATGTTTTATTTTCTAGACCAATATTCTCTTTCATCTTTCCCCTACAAATCAGGCTTTTTGTTGTTGTTGTTGCTGTTATGGAAAGCTTTTAAAACAGGGTATTCTATCAAAATATATTTCCACTTTAATCATTTTGTAATTATTGCCTAAGCCCTCACATTTATGGCTTATACCTTCACTAAAATAATTCTTTTCAGTCATAAAAGAATTTGTGTGGATCCTTTCTAATTAACATTCTCATATTAATGTCCATATACGTGAAACATATCTTGGAGCATTTGACATTATTGACCATACTGTATTCAGCGATACTCTATCATCCATTTTCAAGTTGCTATATCATCTTATTTCATATTGTTCTGTCCTAAGTTCTTTTTATTAGCATACATTTTATCCTATAACTTCAAATATTGCATTATATGAGTGAATACCAAATATATGGTCACATGGCTCTAATCTTTCTCATGGGATCAGCTATAATTTTTTAAATGATTGCTGGTTGCCAATTCCTAAACAAAATGCCAGGAGATAAAATTCAAAAGGTCTAAAATTTAACTTAGTTTTGCAAAAACTTCTCTCTTTTCTTAAATTCCCCATCTTTATCAATGACAAAATTAATATTTCAAGGTAAATTTGAATCCAGACTAAATGCTCTCACTTCATAAAGATCTCCTAATCATTAATTTAGCTAAAGCAATTCCTTTTCTGTGTGCTCCCATCTTATTGAATTTGTGATATTCTTATAATACCTTATCCCATTTTAATTATTTAAAGTGATATGTTACATTAAAATAAATAAAGTTTTACATTAAAATACATTTGATTACTGTATTATTTTATTGGCCTCAGACAAATCAACCATTCTAAATAAATTGTCTTCATTTATATCAGATTAATGTCCACTAAATATTTGATCTCCTGTCACATATGATAATGCACTTAATTCTTCTTTCTCTCGTGTTTGTATCATACAAAGAAACAGAAGATGAGAAAACTCAGTGTTCCCCTTGTAATATTTTATTTTTCAAAAACTAACTCAACCACTCTGGCCAGTTTTTCATAAGAGAGTACTGATTTCAAACACAATTACTACATTATAGAGAAGAAACATTTTCAGTCTTCTTATATTTTGTTTTTATTTTTTAGCAGTTGTGGAAGAATTCAAAAAGCAGGAGAAAAACAAATGAGTTTGAATCCTGGAGCTCAGTATCCTTAACCAAGGCATATTAACTCTCTAAACTTTATAGCTTCTTCATCCGTGAAGGAATATGCACATTCCTAATCCATACATGGTGTGGTGTAAATAGGAAAATACATTCAGTGTGTTTTGGCTACCGAGTGCCGCTCTGACAGGGATTTACCACAAATGGGATGACTTGAACAAATAGAAGTTTACTCTCTCACTATTTGGAGGCTTTAAGTCTGAATTAAGAGTGCCAGGCTCTAGGGGCTGGGTGAAAGTCTCTCAACCTTGGGCTTCAGCTCTGCCTCTTACTCCCAGCCTACTGAAATGAGAGACTTTTAATCACTCAGACAGCTGCTTTCTCCTGAGACTGATAAGCCCAAGGTTGACAAGTAAAAAGTCACAGTCCTGATGTTACCAAACCACATGGCAGGCCATTAATTCAAGTCCATTGAAAGTCCCAAGGTCAGCACAGCATGGCAGGCTGCTGAACAACACACCTATATGCAGGGTTCAAGCATGCCATAAGCTAGAAATTATCATCAAGGCTTCTCCTTGTATACAGGAAGCAGACCACATCCTTAAGGCAGCTACTCAACTATTCCCAGTAGATTTCACCATGGAGTTGATTACCAGTCTCATCATGGGAAGGAGCTCTGGTAGTGGTAGCAAAGTACCTAAGGCACTTGACTGCTATCCAGAAGGCTGGTGGTTCAAACCCACCAGCCACTCCTTGGAAAAAAAGATTGGGAAATCTACTTCTGTAGTGATACTCCCTCAGACCCCAAGGAAGGATTGTTATGCATTGGGTCCTACTCGATGGCACATGACAATAACAACAACTCATGAGAAATACTACCTCCAGCTGCCCAGCCACTCAACCAGACCCAGCCAAGTTGACACACAAATTTAACTACCACAAGTGTATGAACAAGAATCCCTACAATACCTTTCATTAAATAATAATTACTTTCGAGAAATATAAGAAACTAGTCGTTCTGGTTGCAATGATTTTTCTTTAAAAGCCTATGAATTCTATCATACCATTTTTCTATGGACATGTCTAATGTATGCTCTATATGCATTTTTTTGGGCCTTGTTACATTCCCTGCAGTGTGATAGCTTTCCTCCCATTCCCTGCCTCACTCATTCACTGCTATAGAGTCATTTCTGACTCATTGTGACCCCTCCTTGGGTTTCTGAGGCAGTATCTCTACAGAAGTAGATTGCCCAATCTTCCTTCTGAGGAGTGTCTGATGGGTTTGAACTGCTAGCCTTAGGCACTATGCCACCAGAGCTCCCATTTCCTCCCCATGGTTGCCCTTTCCCTGTGTCCTTATTGCCTATGCATTCTTGTCTTCCTGCCTTTCTCTCTGTGCAAATTCTGCTCTTCTGATTTCCCATGGTTTGTTGTTCTCAGGAGTGCATGTCACTGGTATAGGTATTCAGTTCACAGGCCTGTCTATTGCTTAACTTAGAGCTTAATTTCAGGCTGCAAGGATGACTCAGGGCCATAGTCTTGGAGGTTTCACCAGTCTCTGTCAGACCAGTAATGCTGGTCTTTTTTATGATTTTGAATTTTTCCACATTTTTCTCCCACTGTATCCAGTAGGAGATCCTTTTCTAAGTGGTTGGCATTGGTAGCCAGGCACTATCTAATTCTTCTGGTCTCAGGGTCATATAGCTGAGCTTTTCACAGTTTATTACTCCTTTGGGACTGTTTCCATGTGTCTTTGATTTTCTTCACTCTTCTTTGCTCTGAATGAGGAGATACCAATAGCTATATCTTAGATGATCATTGGCAAGCTTTTAGGACACTGGTCGCTACTCACCAAAGTAAGATATACAACAATTTTTTTTGTATATTAGGTTGTGTCAAATGAGCTTGATGTCCCCCCATGACCATGGTCTCCAGCCCATCGGCCTAGTAACTCACACCCTCAAGGTGCTTGTTAGTGGCTAAGAAGTTATCCTAACTTTGCCTCTTGTTATGTTTAAACTGTGTATGAATATTTTTGTAACACATTCAAATACATATATAGGAATTTTTACTTTGTGAAGTGTTAAATTAGCATTGATTTTCACTTGCAAAAAGTGAAATTCAATTGTTCTTATTCAAAGTGCCACCTATCTAGTAGTTGGATGTAGAATATGATAAAGAACAAACAACAATTTACTTCTGTTGCACACTTGAATGAAATATTAATGATAAATCATGACTGACTGAGGTCAATTCTCTATGCAATACCTCTTGCTTCTTTCATCAGAACATACTCTACTTTTAATAACATGTATGTTTACATTGTCTTGTTAACTAAATCTAAAATCACAAGATATAGTTTGTCTAGTATAGTATGTATGTGTGTTTTTATTTTTTAATAGAGACCCTTGGTAAAGTACATAACATGTAATTGAATTAGGAGTTCAATTACATAATTGAACATAATATGTAATTGAACTAGTACTTCAAAATTGAATTTTATAATTCTCATTCTTGTTCAACAATCAACCAAATAATTATTAAATAAATACCAAATAATGAACACTATTTTAGGATATGCAGACAAAATGGTGAAGAAATCAACAGCCTTGCTTCATAGGAAACTAATTTTCTGACAAGGGAAAGTAAATAATAAATGTTAACTAAAAATGAAAACTTACAGTTAACTGCTAAGAAAAATGTAAAACAGAAAAATGAGTGATTATTTGAGATAGAGTTATTTAAGACCTCTCAGGGGAAATGAAACTTTAAAATGTGAATGATGAGGGACCAGCCATGTAGCAATCAGAGGAAGAATACTGTGGGCAGTTGTAACAGTTAATGCAAAAGCACTAAGGTGAGAATAAATTTGGTAAATTTAAGGATAAATGAATGACAATGGGATTAGGTAGGGAGAGACTATTGGTTTGCAGACATGTCAAGGGGTTGAATTACTAAGTCTTCATAAGACTGAATAATACACCTAAGTTTTATTTGAAATAAAAAGCTACTGGGAGATCACTTTAGTTACTGTGTGAAGAATGTGTTATTGGGAAGATAAGTAAGGCTAAAGATTTGGAATCAGGGAGACTGGATAAGAGAATCTTGAAATATTCCAGGTAATAAATGATTGACTTTTAGACGAACACAATAGTACCAGAGATATAATAATAAAGTGCATAGATTCTATATAGAGTTGAGAGATAGATTCAACGATTGTTGATTGATTGGACTTTGGAGTGAGACAGAGAAATTGAGAAGAGCCTTCACATTTCTAATTGACTAAATGGAGGGATAATGGTGACCATATACAAAATAACTAGGTGTACAAAACTTCTGTTATTTTTTTTTTACTCTAATATATTAGTTTATCCACAGACATTTCATGGTACTGAGTAATAAAGCTGAGTTTTATTTGAAATAGAAAGCTACTGGAAGATCACTTTTAAATCCCTGGTAAGGTTTATTCTCAAGTATTTACTCTTTTTTTGGTGGCTATTGTAAATGGTGTAGAGGAATCCAACTGATTTTTGGATGCTGATCTTGTATCCTGCCACTATGCCAAATCTCTCAATGAGTTCCAGTAGATTTTTTACTGAGTCTCTTTGATTTTCTAGGTATAGGATCATATCATCAGCAAACCGGGATAGTTTGGCTTCTTCTTTACCAATATGAATCATTCTGATTTCCTTTTCTTGCCTTATTGCCCTGACTTGTACTTCTAATACACTATTTAATAGAGTTGGTGATAGAGGGCATCCTTGTCTGGTTCATGTTAGCAAGGGGAATGGCTTCAGTCTCTCTCCATTGAGAATAATATTGGCTGTTGGTTTTGCATCTATGCCCTTTATTATGTTGAGGAATGTCCATTCTATTCCTATTTTGCTGAGAGCTTTGATTAGAAATGGGTGTTAGATTTTATCAAATGCCTTTTCTGTATCAATTGATAAGATCTTTTCCTTTGTTTTATTTATGTGGAGGATGATGTTGATTTTTTTTTTCTAATGTTGAACCATCCTTTCATACCTGATATGAACCACACTTGATCATATTGAATTATTTTCTTGATATGTTGTTGGAGACTATTGGCCAGGATATTGTTGAATATTTTTGCATCTATATTCATGAGAAATATTTGTCTGTAGTTTTCCTTTTTAGTGATGTCTTTGCCTGGTTTTGTTATCAAGGTTATGCTTGCTTCATAAAATAATTTTGGGAGGATTCTATCCTTTTCTATGTTTTGGAATAGTTTGAGTAGGATTGGTGTCATTTCTTCTCTGAATGTTTGGTAGAATTCTCCAGTGAAACTGTCTGGGCCAGGCATAGTGAAGTATATTATAGGTAAAAATTGAATGATGCATGGAGCAAAAGAAGATAGAAATAACACACAGAGTAATAGTACCAAGAAGATTTGGTTGATATCCAACCATTTTTGGAGATAGCGTAGGAACAAGAACCTATGATATTGAAAGAAGTCCAAGATGCACTGAAGTCATTTGTGAAAAACTAAGCCCAAGAAGTAGGTGAAATATCAATTGAGATGTTTAAACATGCAGATTCAATGCTTGAAGCACTCACTTATTTTTGCCAAGAAATATAGAAAATAGCTACTTGTCCAACTGACTGGGAGAGATTCATATATATTGCAAAGAAAAGTAATCACTCAGAATGTAGAAATTATCAAACAATATCATTAATATCACATGCAAGTAAAATTTGACTGAAGATAATTCAAATACAATTGCAGCAGTACATCAACAGGGAACTACCAGAAATTCTAGCTAGATTCAGAAGAAGACATGGAATATGGGATTCCATTGCAGATGTCATATGGATCTTGGCTGAAAGTAGAAAATACCAGAAAGATGTTTTCTTGTATTTTATTGACTATGCAAAAGGATTCAAGTCTGTGGATCATTCATTAAAAAAAAAAAAAAATGTAAACAATGGGAATTGAAGACCATTTAATTGTGTTCATGTGGAACTTGTATGTGGAACAAGAGGCAGTTATTCAAACAGAACAAGGGCATACTGAATAGTTTAGATTCAGGAAAGGTGTGTTTCAGAGTTGTATCCTTTCACCATAAATATTTAGTCAGAAATCTGAGCAAATAATCTGAGAACATGAATTGTATGAATGTGGCATCAGGATTGGAGGAAAGGTAATTAATGACCTGTGATATGCACAGTATTTCTTCTTGGTGAAAGTGAAGAATAAAGTGAAGAACTTATTGATGCAAATCAAAGACACATTCTTATATATGAATTATACCTCAACATAAAGGAAAAAAAATCCTTATAAATAGACCAGTAAATAACATCTTTATAAATGTATAAAATATTGAATTTGTAAATGATTTTATTTTATGTGGATCTACAGTCAGAACCATGGAAACAGCAGTCAAGAAATCAAAGAATGTAGTGCTTTGGGCAAATCTGCTACGAAAGACCTCTTTGAAATTTCAAAAAACAATGAGGTCACTTTGAGGACTGAGGTGTACCTGACCTAAGGCATGATGTTTTAAATGTCAAAGCTATATGTGGAAAACTAAAGCAAATTAGTGAATTTGTGTTACATTGTGTCATAGAATATACCATTGACTACCAGAAATATGAAAAAATCTATCTTGGAAGATGAATGGCCAGAATGCTCCTTAGAGGTGAGGATGGTGAGACTCCCTTACTTTGGACATGTTATTAAGAGGACCACTCCCTGTAGAAGGACACATGTTTGGTAGAACAGTGAACAAAAAAAGACAAAGCCCCTCATCAAGATGAATTGACACAGTGGTTGCAAAAGTGGGCAGAAACATAGTAGGACTGGACAACATTTTGTTTTATGTAGGATTGCTGTGAGCTGGAGCTTATTAGAAGGGACCTAAGAAAAGCATATGTATGTGTATAAGTTTAGGAGCTATAGTATATAACATACTTGATTAGTTATATATATATACCTTAAGCTTCTAAATATGAACCCAAACCTCCTGTGACTAGTCATTTCATATTATCACAATTTATCAGATTATTCTAATTTATTAGAAAACAAATTAATAATATATGTAGAACATTTTTGTTTCAGGAGATCATATTTGTCATGATATCAGAAAAAAAAAAAAGAAAAATAAATATCAGTTTTTATGGGCCTAAGTTAGCTTTGATCAAGTTAAGATTAAATTTATTTGACATTCTGTTGAATAGGGAGTTTGGTGGTATAGTGCCTAAGGTATTTAACTGCTAACAAGAAGGCTGGTGGTTCAAACCCACCAGCTATTCCTTGGAAGGAGATTGGGCAATCTACATCCATGGAGATTCTGCCTTGGAAATCCAAGGAAGGGTCGCTATGAGACGGATCCGACTTGATGGCAATGAATTTGGTTTTTGGTTTTTGCTCGAATAATTTATTTTAGAAGGATCAGAAGTCCGGTCCCTATGAGGCAGAGGTTAAAGATGTCCCAGATGTTCAACTTTTCCACATTGCTATACTACTCCATCATCTCTAACATCAACTCCTCCTCCTCTCCTCAATACTATCTCTCCTGTCTTCCTCCAATATTTCACTGTAATGTCTCACAGAACACACAGACTGCCAAAGAAATGGTTCATGTGATGCCAGAGGAGCGGGAGGTTGGCAAGTCTCAAATCCATGCATAGGATTAGGGGATTCTTCTCACTCACAGGGTTACAGAGGCTGGCAAACAAAAATCAGCAGTTCATATGATAGGCTGCTGTCTCAAGTCCAGGGCTGAGATGATGACGAACCAAATGCAAGATACAGAGCAAAATTAACTTTCCCAAATTAACATTCACATATGCACCCTCAGGAAACTAAGAGAGGTGACTTGAGTCACACCCTCCAGCAAGTATGGACTCAAGATATATCACACCTTAAACCAGTATAAAGATTGTTGTTGTTAGGTGCCATCAAGTCTGCTCCAATTCATAGAGACTCTATGTACAACAAAATGAAACACTGCCTGATCCTGTGCCAGAGACACAATCCTTGCTATACCTGAGCACATCTTTACAGCCACTGTTTCAATCCATCTCCTTGAGGGTCATTCCCTTTTTTTGCTGACCCTCCACTTTACCAAACATGACATCCTTCTCCAGGGAATGGTCCCTTCTGACAACATGATCAAAGCAGATGAGACAAAGTCTGGCCATTCTCGCTTCCAGGGAGCATTCCAGCTGCACTTCTTCCAGGCAGATTTGTTAGTTCTTCTGGTAGTCCATGGTACTCTCAGTATTCTTCACCAACACTGTAACTTAAAAGCATCAACTCTTCTTCAGTCTTCTTTATTCATTGTCCAGCCCTCACATGGGTAAGAGGTGATTGAAAATGTCATGGCTTGGGTTAGGCTCACTTTACTCTTCAAAGATACATCTTTGCTCTTCAGCACTTGAAGGGTCTTTCACAGCAGATTTGCCCAGTGCCATACATCATCTGATGTCTTGACTTCTGCTTCCATTAGTGTTGATTGTAAAACCAATAATATGAAGTCTTTGACGACTTCAATCTTTTCTCCATTTATTGTGATGCTGCTTATTGGTCCAGTTGTGAGGATTTTCATTTTATTTTTGTTGAGATGTAATCCATACTTTGGACTTTAATCCTCAATCTTCATGAGTAAGTGGCTTCAAGTCATTTTCACTTTCAGCAAGCAAGGTTGTGTCATCTGCATATTGCAGGTTGTTATTGAGTGTTCCTCCGATCCTGCTGCCATGCTCTTCTTCAGCTTCTCGGATTATTTGCTCAGCATACAGATTGCATAAGTATGGTGAATGTATACAACCCTGACTCATTCTCTGACTTGAAACCATGAAGTATCCCCTTGTTCTGTTTGAATAACAGCCTCCAGGTCTATGTACAAGTTCATCATGAACACAATTAAGTGCTCTGGAATTCTTATTCTTCTCAATATTATCTGTAATTTGTTATGATCCACACAGTCTAATGCTTTTGTATAGCCAAAAAAACACAAGTAAACATCTTTCTGGCATTATTTTCTGTCAGCCAGGAGCCATCTGACATCAACAATGATACCCTTCATTCTTTATCCTCTTCTGAATCCAGCTTGCATTGCTGGAAGTTCTTTGTCAATGTACTGCTTTAGCCATTTTTGAATTATCTTCAGTAAGATTTTACTTGCATTTGATATTAATCATGTTGTTCAATAATTTCCATATTTTATGGGATCACCTTTCTTTGCAATGGGTACAAATATGGATCTCTTCCAGTCAGTTGGCCAGGAAGCTGTCTTCCAAACTCTTTGGCAGAGATGAGTGAGGGCCTCCAGCATGACATCTGTTTATTGAAACATTTCAATGAGTATTCTATCAATTCCTAGATCCTTGTTCTTTGCCAGTTCTTGCAGTGCATTTTTGACTTCTTCCTTCAAAACCATTGGTTTTGATCATATGAAACCTCCTGAAATCGATGACCATTGACCAATTCTTTTTGTTACAGTGACTGTGTATTTCATCTCCTTTGGATGTTGCCTGCATTGTTCCATATTTTGTCCATAGAATCTTTCAATTTTGCAACTCAAGACTTTAATTTTTTCTTCAGTTCTTTCATCTTGGGAAATTCTGAGCGTGTTCTTCCCTTTTGATTTTCTAACTCAAGGTCTTTGCACATGTCATTGTAATAACTGACTTTGTCTTCTTGAACTGCTCTTTGAAATCTCTTGTTAAGCTCTTTTATCTTGTCACTTCTTCCATTTGCTTTATCTACTCTCTATTCAAAGGCAAGTTTCAGAGTCCCTTCCAATATCCATTTTGGTCTTTTCTCCCTTTCCTGTCTTTTTAATGATGATTTGTTTTTTTCACACATGATGTTCTTGATGTTATCCCACAATTCCTCTGTTTTTTTTTTTTTTTTTTTGTCACCGGTGTTCAATGCAACAAATCTGTTCTTTGGATATTCCCTGAATTCCAGATGGATATAAAAAAGGTCATATTTTGCCTCTCATTGGCTTGTTTTCATTGTCTTCAGCTTCAGCTTGAACTTGTTATGAGCAGTTTGTGATCTGTTCCACTGTCAGCGCCTGGCCTTATTTTGGCTGAAGATATTCAGCTTTTCTATCACCTCTTTCTTCAGATGTAGTTAATCTGATTCTTGTGTACTCCATCTGGTGAAGACCACATGTATAGCTGCCATTTATGTTGTTGAGAAAAGGTATTTGCAATGACTAAGTCATTGGTCTTACAAAATTTTATCGTATGATCTTCAGCGTTATTTCTATCACCAAGGCCAAATTTTCTAACTACCAGTGATTTTTCTTTGTTTCCAACTTTTGCATTCCAATCACCAGTAATAATCAACACATCTTGATTGGATATTTCGCCAATTTCAAACTGCAGAAGTTGGTAAAATTCTTCAACTTCGTCATATTTTGCTGTGGTGGTTGGTGTATAAATTTAAATAATAGTAATATTAACTCTTCCCTGTAGGCCTATGGATATTATCCTATCATTGACAGCGTTGTACTTCAGGATAGATCTTGAAACATTCTTTGTGATAATGAATGCCACACAATTTCTTTTCAGTTTGTCATTCCCATCATAGTAGATCATATGGTTGCTGATTCAAAATGGGCAAAACCAGTTCATTTTAGCATGTTAATGCCTAAGACATCAATCTTTATATGTTCTGTTTCATTTTTGACAAATTTTCCTAGATTCATACTTCATATATTCCATATTCTGATCATTAATGGATGTTTGCAGCTGTTTCATCTCATTTTGAGTAGTGCCACATCATTAAATGAAGGTCCTGAAAGCTTTACTTCATCCATATGGTTAAGGTCGACTCTACTCTGAGGAAGCAGCTCTTCCCCAGTCAAATTTTGAGTGCCTTTGGACCTGAGGGGCTCATCTTCCTGCACTGTATTGAAGAATATTTCAGGGCTATTCATGTAGTTTTCTAGTAATATATTAAACAGTATTTCACTGTTGTTCATAAGGTTTTCACTGGCTAATTATTTGAGAAGTGGATCCCCCTTTCTTCTTTTGAATCCATCTTAGTCTGGAAGCTCTGCTGAAACGTGCCACCATGGGTTACCCTACTGATATTTGAAATATGAGTGGCATAGCCTCCAGCCTCACAGCAACACACAAGCCACCGTAGTACAAAAAACTGGTAGACAAGTGATGGGGTATAGAGATTAGGATTACAAATACACCACAAAATGGAAGGGTCTAGCAAGAAAGTCCATATTAAGCAATTCACTGCACTACAGGACATCCCCAGTGTCTTTTAGCCATTGACCCTTTCATATTTGAAGGATTAGTTTGCCCCTCTCAATCTTTTTACCAGTCCCAAAGTCATTAACACTTAGTCCTTTAAACAAAATTCAAAAACTCAAACTCACTGACATTGAGTCAAATCCAATTCACAGCCACCCCAATTTGGATTTCCGAGGCAGCATCTTCACAGAAGTAGATTGTCCAGTCTTCCTTCTGAGGGATGGTTGGTGGGTTTGAACCAAAAGCCTTCTGGTTAGCTGTCATATGCTTTAAGTACTACATCACCAGAGCTCTTTTAGTAGGGCAAAAAGTTCTAGGGGCGATGTTGCTTAGGTACTAGCCATTCAGTTCTCTGCAGATGATCTGATCAGGTACTTCCAAAGTTTGCCTCATCATCACACTTTCTGGCCTCTGATAAATTTAACTGACAGTACAGTATTCCATTTCTGTTTCTCTATAGGTATCAGCATAATATTAGATTTTCTCCCACTGCATAACTTATTTATTCAATACTTTACTTTCAGCTATAATTTCTCCTTACTTCCTTTAGGGATTTTTTTTTT
>NW_006922024.1:558010-559086 GCF_000298275.1 Orycteropus afer afer | reverse complement strand
TATTATAATTATCAATTATATTTATAATAATATATAAAATGTTATCTTCCAAATATTACAATAAAAGAAATATTGTTGATGAGTTATTTAAAATAAAGCTTTTATTTATATTTTTAAAAATACATGGCTAGTTAAAAAATAAGAGCTCTGGTGGCACAGTGCCTAAGGCATTTGACTGCTAACCAGAAAGCTGGCAATTTGTTGAAATTTTAATAAAGCAATTCCCACTTATGTTCCAAAAGGAACTGTAAAATATGAACTAATATGAACTTTGTTTAGAATAATAATATGAATACAATTTCAATGAGGAAAATAAATACAGATGAAATGGAATTTCTTCTATTTTTCTCTGCACGATGATATATGGTATATTAATTTGAATGAAAATTAATAAAACTATTGATTGTATTTTTAATTTGAATGTGTTGGATTCTCTTGGGTTTGAAAAAGAATTAGGTGGAGATTTAAACTTGATCCATAATTCATCCATTTTTACAATATGTAGGCCAGATTGTTTTCTCTTTTTTTCTAGGAAAGATGGATCAAAAGAACCAATAGTGGAGATGAGAACAGAGGATGAAAGAATTACTAATCATGAAGATGGGAGCCCAGTAAATGAGCCAAATGAAACCACACCACTAACAGAACCAGAGTATGTAGCTTAAAATTATTTTTGGATAAGTATTAGTAAGTTGGTAAATGATTTTGCTTTGTAAAATATTTGTTCTTTGTGTAAATAGATGAGAATATTTAAAACCATTTTCTTTCAAGACATTTAATACTAAAAATTGTATAAATGTCAAATGAGAATATACTATTTAAACATATATCTGTAATTTTATTCAGAAATATCAAAAAAGACAGAAACAGGTTATTGCAATGGATTTTCCAACACTAATCTTTGCTTCAAAAATGTGATTGATTTTAACAGAAACAAAGATTCTGTCAGGAAAGCTGTCATCACATTGAAAATAAATAAAAGAATCTGAAATATAAATAAATATTCTAAATATACTAAAGACTTAAAAATTGTGAATAAGATTTAGGAATAGTTGTGTACTGTCTCTCATTTATTT
>NW_006922024.1:551421-557910 GCF_000298275.1 Orycteropus afer afer | reverse complement strand
TTTTTTTCTTTTTTCAGAATAACAGTCTAGTAAGTACTTCCCCCTCAGTGTACTCCCATTCCTGTTGCATAGGGTTACATAAGTACAACATTAGTGGAGATTCTTGTCCACTAGGCAAAATGGCATTATTCACTATCAAACCCAATTTTGCCAGGCAAGGGAAGGTGCAATCTATCCTGTAAGGCCCTTGGGAATTCTGGCATACAGGTTCAGAGTTATAATTACAGTCTCTTGCTTAGGGATCACCCTTGCCTTTGGCACCCACAACTGCTTGTTAGGTACTGGGATGCAGTTTCTGGCAGGAAAAAAATAATTTCAGGTGATGTGGTGAAGAATTGTACAGTGGCACCAGCGTCCTCCACCATTCCCTCTTACCAGATGCCCCAGAAAAATAGGAATCTGTCCAGTGGGTATCCTCCCTTCAACACCCTCATGTTGAGTGTGGGCACACTCTCCTGAAGGCATGTGAGCCAACCCTTCTTGCCTTTATCTCCCCCATTTTACATAACAATTTTTTCAATTGCCCATTCCAATTCTCTATCATATCATTTCTCTGAGGATGGTATGCAACATGGTCTATCTACTCAACATGATGTTTCTTGGTCCATTGCTAAACCCTATAGACTGTAAAGTGTGTTCCTTTCTCTGAGGAAATATACCTTGGTGGCCCAAATTGGTACAGTATCTTTTGTTCCAATCCCTTAATGGTGTTTTTGGCATTTGATATGTCATGTGATGTACAAAACACAGTCCAAAGTAAGTATCTATTCCTGTGAAGAGTAGCCATTTGTAGCCAACTGGAGCCACTGGCATCATTGGCCCTATATAATTGACTTGCCAGCTATTTGCAGGGCCTTCCCCCCAGGGAATCTGTCCCATAGCCATCTGTACCTTCTGTCTTTCTTTCTAGCAGAAGAGTAGTCCATACTGGCATTTTGTGTCTCAGAGGTTGCAAAAAATATGTGTCTAGATTCTGCCCATCTTGTCCACTCACTTAATGGACCCAATTGGCAACCTCAAGGAAGTGTACCAATATGTCCACTTGCTGATTCCAATCATCTTCCAATCCAGGAAGGTGATTCTTGTGATGGTCATCAACATGGCCTATTCTAATGTGCCCTCTAAATTCCCAGAGTGCTTTCCAAGGCCCATGCCCATGCAGGTGTCTTGTTAATAGTACAACTTTCCATCGCCCATGTGCCTGACAGTATAGCTGGGTCATTGTCCATGGATCACTAAAAATCCAAATATATGATCTTTCACCATTGCCTAATTCTTCCATGACAGCTAGGAAGACAGCATGCAGTTCATCCAATTGAACTGACTTCTTACTTTCATCAATCAGGGTCTTTACATCTGCTGATCTTAGTGCAGCAGCTTTCCACTTCAAATGTTGTTCCTGAATCCTGGAACTACCATCTGTGAACCAAGCAGCTTACTGCTGGTCAGCAGAAAATTGTTCACAGGGCACCGTCCATGTGGCAGTGGGTTCTGGCAGCTTCTCTGGCATTTCTGGGGTAGGACCTATAGGAAAAGAAGCTACCTGCTTGTGGATATGGTTGGTGCCTTCCTTCATTCTTCAGTATCTTGTTCTTGTATGGGCCATATGCATTTTGTATGGAACTATTTTGGATGCTGCTTTTCTTGTTAAAATGTTTCTCTGATATCACCTAAGATATTATGGGTATCTCAGGTCTCATGATTTTATGTTCTTCTGTCATTGATATAGTCTCAATCAATACCCAATAGCAAACAAGTAATTACATTTCAAATATCATGTATTGTGCTGCAGCATCTGAAAACTTTCTAGGGCAGAATCTCTATGGTTGTTATAGGCCTGTGTTCTCAGGTTTTTGCCATAGGTGCTAATCTTCATAAGGACATATAGCAAACACCTCCAAAATCATGTTTGAATATGAATCATAAAGGCTTAGGGCTTATAGGAAGGAGAATTTGACTGATTTTTGGAATTCGGACATAGCTTGCTGTTGCTCCTGCCTCCATTCAAATGTGGTTTTCTTTCAAGTCATTTTATGGATGAGGCCCAGCAATACCACCAGATGTGGCATATGTGTTCTTGAAAATACAAGTGGAACAACTAAACATTGGGCTTCCTGCTTAGTCTTGGGGGCAAGGAGTGACAGCAACTTATTCTTGGTTGCCTGTGCAATGTCATGGAGAGCTCCTGCCATATTTATTCCCAAGAATTTTACCTTTTGAGCAGGGCCCTGAAGTTTTGCTGGATTTATTAACCAGCCTCTGTTGGTTATGTGGGCTACCACTGATATCAAATCTACCATAGTCTGTTTTTCCATGTTTGATATTAGTATAATATCAATGTAATGTATCATCATACTTGAAATCTGCACCAAGTCCAAGTCTCTTCTAGCCAAACCATTACAAGAAGCTGGTGAATTCAAATAACCTTGTGTCAAAACATTAAAAGTATATCAAGATCTTTCCCATATGAAAGCAAACTGCAGCTGGTTATATTCTGAGACTGGGATGGGGAAAAATGTATTTGCAAGGTCAATCACTGAGTACCAGTCTCCTTTAGCCTGCTGAATTTTCTGCACCATTGATAGCATGTCTGGAACACCTGAAGCCACTGGTTTCTTTAGGCTTCTATAGCCTACTATCAGCCTCCATGAACCATCTGCCTTTTTTACAGGGCATACAGGGCTGTTATACAGATAATTTGTTGCCACCAATACCCCCGGCTTTAGCATATCTTTAATCAAAGGTGTAATCTCCTTTTGTCCATTAGGTATCCTGTACTGTTTCAAGTTAACAATGTGAGTGGGTTCAGACAACTCTAATGGTTCCCATTTAGTATGTCCAATCAGTAATGGCATAAGGGCAGACTTACACGCCTTCAATTTTACAATATCAGGTAGAGAGAATGTTCCCCAATTAGACATAATATTCATACCCATAATACATTTTGGTAAGGGAGATGCAAATTCTTCATACAACTTCTGTTTAAATTTTCCAATTCTCATCTAAACTTTCATCTTTATCTCATGAATTGTTGCACCCCATATTCCCCCCAGTCAAACTTTAGGCCCCTTCAAGATTTCATTGTCATATTTTGGGATGAAAATGCATTGGGCTCCTGTGTCCAGGAGGCCCAAGAACTCTCTTCCCCACCCCCAGGCCCTTTTACCCACACATGGATATATGGCCTCAGATCCCTTGCTGGGTGTTGGACTAGAAGAGCGTGGTCCCTTGTCAGTCCATATATTCATCAACTAGCTAAATCTGCTTCATATGGACCCAGGAGGACTTATCATTAAATTCCTCCTGATTGGAGTGAATAGAATGGACTTGTTTAGGCCTCTTTAACTTTGGGAATCAGCATGCTTTTCCATTAGTCCACTCAACCTCCTATAATGTTGCATTAGCACCTTTGTCTCAACTCCATTAATGTCTTCTGTATTCATCACATTCCTTAGTCACCATCAAAAGATCTCCAACTAGCTGAGGTAAGTTCTTTTCCCATTGCCTCTTCCCAACCTCTTATTAATCATTCAAATATTTCTTGCATCTGTAAGACCCACGAAGGGATGCTGTGCCAACAGATCTGATACAATTCTTGAATTATTGCTTTGTTTCTTGGTAGAAAGGTTACATGGTGTGTCTATATAAAGGGACCCCTTTGATCTGCCATGACCTGTGTGAGAGGTCAGGTTGCATTTAGAACTTTACAACCCTTGAGGTGTTCACATGCTCTATTAGTACAGCTTAACTGTCATTGGTATTTCTTTTAGGAAATATGTACTTTAATTACAAAAGGAGTAACTCAATGTATATATAATATTGTATTAAAACCTCGGACTACAAGAAAGAGAGAAAGCAGAAATCAAAGTCCTTATTCCTGATTCAATTTACCTTTACATGAATAAATGTATTAACATTTTGATATATATCCTTCCAAATAATTTTCTATGTGGTCTATAATTTGAGAGAAAATGTGATCCTACAGCATACACACAATCACACCCACACATAAATATATATGCCTATATATTTATATATATAATAATATATATGATTACAATTTTATTTTTCTTAAAAACAATCTAACTTTAACAAGGTTTCATTTCAACACACAGAATTCTACACCACTTTAAAATAAAATAAATAAGTAGTATTTCATAGTGTAGGGAGCTCTGGTAATGTAGTGTCTAAGGCACTTGGCTGCTAACCAGAAGGCTGGCGGTTCAAATCCACCAGCCACACCTTGGAAGGAAGGTCGAGCAATCTACTTCTGTAGTGATACTGCCTTGGAAACCCAAGGAGGAGTCGCTATGAGTCAGGTCTGATTCAACAGCACTTAACAACAACAATAACATTTCATAGTGTTATATGCATAATGTATTTGCCAACTTATCTTTTAGTATAATTTAGATTAAACAGAGAATGCTGTTTTTAACTTCTTTTTAAATAAAAGGAATCTTGCAAAAGGTCACTGAGATCCTAGATGTGAAACAGGAGGTCAAAACTGAAAAATACTGGCAAATTGCACTCAAAACTATCTAATAATCCACACTCCCAGGAACAATAAAGAGAATATGTACTTCTCTATAGCTTCTCAATCACTGAATATTTAAACTTATTGCTAAGTTTGTGAATCTGTTAAGTGCAACTTGTTATTTAGATGGTATTTAAAATTTGCATTTTTCTTTCCTGTAGAGGCTGAGCCCTTTTGTTTTGATTTAATTTTGGTTACCTATCTTTTTTTCTTTTTTCTAGGTATTGCATGTTTATACTCTTACATCTCTTTTTTTAATTATTATTCGTTACATCTTTTCTCTCTAACTGATTATTTTCTTATTGATTATATAATGTGACTCTAAATCATTTGTATTGTATTTGTTGCAAATAATTCTCCCTATTGATCCTAAACATTGGATTTTTCTCATGGTATAATTTAAATCCGTGAATCTTTACACTTTTATTCAAGAATTTATAAATTATATAACAGTATAATTCAGGGTCTATCAAGGCATTTGCATAAAAAAAATTATTCAAGTTACAAATTTTAGTAAAACATTTCCTAACCTTACACTCCTAGATACTGATGACAGCTAACCTTGACTGAGCACTTCACAGATGTCAGGGACTATTTTAGCACTTTATAAAAATGACCAATCAACCAGTTGTCATCCATTAGATTTGATAACCTATGTATGCCAGGGTAGATCTGTGTAGGGTCTTTAGGGGATGATTTTTCTGAAGTAGATTTTTCTGAAGTAGATCACCAGACCTTTCTTCTGAGATTCTTCTGTGTACCCTCAGACCACCAAATATTAGGTTAGCAGCTGAACTACTTAACCATTTGCCAATCCATGACTTCTATAGGCATTAGTTTGGTGTTGCATCTGAAATTTATGGAGTAAGCAACAGAAGCCAGAACATTTATGCAGTGAATTAGCAGGAGAACCAGCTAGTCTTTTCCCAGGGCATGTCTTCTTAACCACTATGCTATACTTCTCATTATTTTCTGCTTAACAATCTGTTCTAGAAATCTGGCAGTAATTTATAGAAGGGTTACTACTCTATAAAGTGTGAAACCAATTCATATCATATTTTTGTGCTCTTTTCTTTTGCATTGACATTATTTTTGAGAAAATATTGCTTTGTTCATGCTTTATAACTCCACAGAAATTATTGGTAGTAGTTCTAGAGCCAGTTCAAGTGCATTTAAATATAAGTCTTCCTGTAAAAGATAAGAGACTAAACTCATATACATTGTAAGTGTGTTTCAGATACAATACCTAAAAGTAAGTAAAATATGCCCTTAATATATCTTTTATTTATAAATATATGGAATATGTATATTCTGTATGTTAACTGTAATATAGATGTTTAGAAATATCCTAAATGTCTGTCAGTTGGAACCTGGTCAAACATGTGATGGGGTATATATGAAATCAGATGATCTACACCATGAAATAGAGGTAAATCTAAAAGTTCTGATGTGAGTTTCAGCTAAACCTTGTGTGAATTGAAAGGGTACTTGGTCATTATAGTATATTACCATTTGTGTGAAAATAACTTTATCTATGCACTTTCTCACATATGTACTGGTAGATGCATAGACTGTCATTGGAAAAAAAAAAATTCAAATTGTGTATTGGGGTTGTCTCTCTGATCATTTATTAAGTATCCTGTCCAGAGAGAATAGGAGACACTCACTTCCATGCATAGCTCTTTGTAGCATCCTGTACTATGTGATTGTGCCAATCAGTGTTAAAAAATATATTAAAAATAAAGATAAAAATTTTAATAACAATTCACTGTTTCCTCTATGCTAGTCTTTCATTTGTTTTCACTGATGGTTATTTTATCCTCTCCAATTTAAAGTTGTTTGATTGTATTTTGGCATTCAATAAGGAAAACAAAAATAAAATCCAAATGCACTCACTCCATTCTCTGTATTCTGTTTGATCTTATCATAGATTTTTACCAATTGTTACTACAATA
>NW_006922024.1:549721-551321 GCF_000298275.1 Orycteropus afer afer | reverse complement strand
CATCAAGTCTAACAGGCTAGCTGATGGAAGGCACATTATCATTTTATAAACCGTTAAGAAAAATGTAGCATTAAAAACTATAGAACAATGCTTCTTTATCTCTTTTATTTCTTTTTAAACATATTAAAAGGTCAATTTATATTTCACTAACAGTTTTGAGTTTTATAATTATATAAACATATCAGCCAATTATTTTATCTGTGTCTTCCTAAAACTTGTTCACATGTATATAGTCCAAACCTTCTGATTTATTTTCCTGCTTAGAATGATCAATGACCATGTCTTTCAAAAGTGTATCACTCTCTATGTCATCAAGAGCTTTGGTGTTGTGCATAATTCATTAAAATAATTGATTAAAGAATAACAATAACAAAAAATGACCAATTCATTGGAGATGACAAATAGCCGTCTTTACTATTATAGAGCTTTCTTACTTGGTGTCACTGATCAGAGAATGTTGCTAAACATGCTGAATGACCACCTTCCCTAAACATTTGATTCTTAGAAGAGAAAAAAATAAAAGTGTTTCATTATTGGTTTTTAGATTTTCTTCCATTCATATTTTGAAACCCACCCTTCAAGGATAAATGTGCACATATGTAAGATGAGCACATACTGAGGCAATAACAACAAAAGCAAACCTGCCATCTAACCAAGGTGTTTTATTACCCTTGTTATTTTTGTGTTGAAGTCTCAGAATTTCTAGGGTCTTTTAAGTATATGGGCCACTGTTTTTTAATTTGTTTGTTTTGCTTGTTATCCTAGTTTACACATTTATTAGAAAGTCATTTCAAAGGTGAGCAACTTTGAATAAAATATTCTTATTCTTGGCTCTTTTCTTTTGCATTGATGTTATTTTTCCTTGTATAAATAAATATTTATATATTATAGCTTTTCAACAATCCTGAGCCATGTTCTCTTTCAGAATGGAAGAAACACAGGATCAATTTGGTATCATCCTTTCTCATAAATGCCATTCTAGAATGTTTGTTCACTATTAGAAACATTCTAAGATAACATAATATTTTTTACACAAAAAAAAAAAATCATTATGCCAGTATCTTTCCTTTTAGATTAGAAGGAATTTTTTATCAATTTTCATCATCTCATTTAAACCCCAAAATAAACCAGTTTGTTGAGTGGGTTAAAGGGAAAGGGAAAGAAGACTGTATGATTTTATCTCACAATTAAATTTGCATTAAGAAGAAAGAATTCTAAATAACTGTGTGTGTGTGTGTGTGTGTGTGTGTATACATATAATTTTTACCAAGACCCTCTAACTTCAATATTATCAGTCATTTCTTATAGTTTATAATTACAGGCAAAATTAAGTTCAAGGTAACAATTCCTACAGTTAATTATTTTGTCTGATTTGCCTCTGGAAATGGGTCTATTAAAAAAAAAAAAAAAATCAACAATGGGTGGAGTATACTGCATTATAGTAAACCTACTTTCCAGAAACTCTCTGGGCAATTGAAGTCAACCGTCTCCATCTTCTTCTTCTTTATTTTTCTCTTTGTCTTATTTCTAATCTGCATTAGTAACACATTATTCTCATCTGCTTCATCTCATTTGACCTATCACTGCTAGATATTTTCTA
>NW_006922024.1:534735-546281 GCF_000298275.1 Orycteropus afer afer | reverse complement strand
GCTCAATCAAAAGTTTAGTAATTCTTTCTGTTCATGCACATTGAAATTAAAATGATTAATTTCAATTGAATTAATAAGATTTTGTAATAGTTGAGGAGCTCTGGTGGCGTACTGGTTATGGCATTTAGCTGCTTACCAAAAGGTCAGCAGTTCCAACCCACTAGCCACTCCATAGGAGAAAGATGAGGTAGTCTGCTTCCATAAAGATTTATAGCCTTGAAAACCCCATAGGGCAGTTCTACTTTGTCTTGTAGGGTAGCTATAAATCAGAATACACTCAATGGCAATAACTTCTGGTTTTGGTTTAGTAACGGTAGTATTCTACTGAAAACAGTTTTTAAAAAAATAATAATAATGATCAAACATTCTTTAACTATTCACAAAAAAAAAAAAAAAAAAAAATAGTAACAACATTAAAGCTGAAATGGAAGGTCAAATATATAGCAAGGAAAAAAAAAACACCTCATTGCCATGGAGTCGGATTCCACTCATAGGGACCCCTCTTTGAGTTTTCAAGGTGATATCACTATGGAAATAGATTGCCCAACCTTCCTTCCGAGGAGTATCTGGTGGGTTCGAACTTCCAGCCTTCCGGTTAGCAGTCAAATGCCTTAGGCACTAGACCACCAGAGCTCCAAACTGTTCACAAAGATGACTTTTAGTATGTATTGTTTCTCAAAATAAATATTCCTTTCATTTACCAGGAAGGATTTCATTGCATATAGCCTGACTTACTCTAACTCAAAGACTGGGTATTGGGATGAATGAAGAAAGGAATTTATGTCAGGACCTTCACTCCCCCATTAATTGCTCTTAAAAGGGCTATGAAATGATCATTTTTAAGAAAATATGAACTTCTACTCTGTAATTAGAATTTCAGTACATATTTGAGACCATTTTTAGTATTGTGTTTAGAGATTATCACATTCTAAGTTAAACTCTAATAAAGGCAGCCTTCATGAGGTAGGTCAATATTCTTCCTTCAAAAATTGTAATGTGCCTCAATAGAAAAAAAAAAAAGTATTACACAACAAAACAAATGCCTGTGTATTAACTAATACACATATTTTTATATTGTCATGTAGTTAAGTTTATATTGAAACTGGAAAAGAAATCCCCTGTATATTACAGAAATACATTTGGAAAAAAAACAAAATGAGTAAATAATTTATGTTTATTTCAAGCGTGGAAATGGAACATTAAACATAACAATAATTATGCTGCTTACTGAAAGGTTGGTAGTTCTAGTCTACTCAGAGGCTCCTCAGAGGAAAGCCTTGGAAATTTACCTCAGAAGGATCAACCATAGAATGCCCTATGGAGCGCAATTCTATTCTGATACACAGAATCTATGAGTCAGAGTTGACACAGTAGCAACTGAATCTGGTGGTAGGTGAAGACTAGATGCTACTTCATTCCCAGCAATGAATCTCAGAAACTTTTGCTTATGATTTATATTGATTTATACTTTTTACAAGATAGCTTTGATCTCCAAAATAAAATGGCTTATTCATACTATTCAAAAGCATAAAAAATTTTGAAGATAAACCCAGAAGTACTAGCATAGTGAAATTCCCTCTCCCCCAAAATATTGACGTTACTTAGAGTGACAGAAATGAATGTAAATTCCAGTTGTAATTTTTTGGGGGGATGAAGGAGGAAAACTTTTTACAAGCCACACAAATATTAGCCCAAGTGCACAGGATTTAATGGTAAACTATCAAATGTCAGAGAGACAGAAAACAATGAAAATCATGATTAATTGGCATTGTTGTAAGATTTGAGTAATAGTAAATAATCTAGTTTGACATATAAAATTTGCCTTTTTGATATGTAAAATTATTAATAACTATATTTTAATAAAGAACCTCCAGTGGCATGGTGCCTAAGGCATTTGACTGCTAATCAGAAGGTTGGTGGTTCAAACCCACCAGAAGGAAGACTGGGCAATCTACTTCCTTTAAATTATCTTCATAATCTTTTTATAATCTTTTATTTACAAAGTGCTTTTATTTACAAATTGCCCCTGAAACCCAAGGATGGGTTGCTGTGAGTCGCATCCAACTCCATGGCAGTTTTTTTTTTTTTTTTTTTATAAACTATGATTATTAAATCTAAGCTGCTTGGTAATGAAAGATTTGGTGCTTCTAAATCTATGAATATATTGTTTTATTTGTCATTCTGCATTGCATCACATTTTTACAATTAACAATATTAAACTGTTTTACTCTCTAATTACTCTTCTATAAATTTGGTATTGATTTGGTAAAACTTATTTTATGTCATTCTAATAAGTAATTCTAAATTCCAAAACATTTAGCAAATTTCTCTCTATAAAACAGTACCATAAATGCTAGAATATTGTGCTTAACAATTTTTAATTTGTTTCCAGAAAATTACCTTTAAAAGAAGAAAATGGCAAAGAAGTCTTAAATCCAGAAACTATAGAAATTAAAGTTGCTAATGATATACAATCAAAAGAAGATGACAGCAAAGCATAATTACAAGATTACAGCAGCTTGAACACTGAAAAGAGCATATGGATTACAGTGACCCTATGACCAAAACTATTTCATTGACCTTAATTTCTCGGGAAACGTTAAGCTTGGAATAGCTTGTACACATATACATATGATCAAATACTCCTGTCCATGATCTTTTTCTCTTTTGTTATTGTTGTTGTTGTTTATTTTGTTAAGAATTTCAAGATATAGACCTGACTGGCACCAACACTTGGGTACCAATTTGATTTGGTGGTTGAAGTACTACAATTTATTGTATAGCTTAAGTGCTCTATTTCTTAAGAACTATATTTCATACCACAGCCACTCCAACAAACAGGGCCATAAGAAAAAAACAAAACAGCAACAACAACAACAACAAAGATTTGTGAGATAAATGTATAGGAAAGCCCTGCATGTCCTTGAGTCTTATTTTAGGCAATTAGATTATTGAAGTGGCTTTTCTGCTTAAGATGATGGCACTTAATAAATGTAATACTTTCATCAGGAAAATTTCAGGAAACCCAGGGTTTAAAGGAGCCAGATTTCCACAACAGGTATTAAAAAATGGGAGACACTTTGGAGAACCATTTTCAAGTTATGATTACAGTGCTATTTCAATGATGATTTTTGATAGCGTGAAGTGCCGATCAAAATTGTTACCCATTTAAAAAAAAAATATTAGTTGTGTGTGAAACTAGATTAGAAAGACCCCTAAATTTCTGTCTCTTTATAGATACCATATTCATTCAAAATGGATTACACAAATATAAAATATATTGCAAGTGAAAATTATATTGATTTCTGCCCTCAGCTTCAAGTAAAGTAAATTTAAATGGGAACAATATCAATATCTTGTCTTGATATATTTATAAATTTGTTATTCTTTGTTTCTTAACTGAACTAGTCTCTAGTGTTCAAGTATTTAAAATCATAGTCTCTGATACAGTTTTTAGCCCACAGTTTATAGTAATCTTTATTTAAAATCTGTATTTCCTATGGTATAAATCAACATTAGATTTAATTGGCTAAATAGAAATGAAAATATTCAGTTTGATTAAATTATTTTTTTGTCTATACATGTCATAAAAATGTCAATGGTAAATAACTGACTTGCCACTATTTGTGTTTATTCTGCATATTGTAGCTAGAAGTCATTTTAAGATTTTGGTAAACAATTTGGTTGAAGAAATTCTTTAAATATTCAACACAAACTTTCTAATATCACTTGTTAAAGCCTAATCCAGAATAAAATACATATTAACTTCCAAGCTATGCAAGCCCCCAGAGGTAAAAGACTGATTAGGATTTTAATTTATATGTGAGGTAAAAGATGTATTTATAATTATAAATATATACATACCAGTTGGGAGCAAATTTTAGATTATTTCTTACCCTAACAAGTCAAAACTTTCTTTAGGCCCCAAAATATTCATAACCTTTAGTGTTTCAGGTGTTATTAGCTCAAATATTGACTGGTTGGGGAATGTGTTCCAAAAGAATACTGGAGGAAATTTTAACAGTGCAGAGCTAGCTGCTGTGGGATGTCTCTCTATGAAAATAATGAAATGAATATTAAATGTGATATTAATGCCACCCATAGACACTTGTATTTACAAAGTGCTTGAACTGTGCACCAAGGAGAGACAATTATATTCAGCTCTTCCTCACTTTTTTTGGCAATCAGCAGGACAGAATGTGCACATCTGCATGTTTAGGCACTATATCACCACAGTTTCCTAGCCATAATTAAGGCATTTTAGTAAAGGAATTGCTTACTGGTATCCTTTCTGGTATATTCTGAAGAAAAAAAGACAAGAATTCTTGTGCCTATCTGGAAATTTGAGCGGTGTCTAAAAAAGAAACCAGTTTGGTAACTTTGACAAAGTTGTCTAACTGGTTTCTTCATGGATTTGACTGTTGTTGTTTAGGTTATATTTGATTATCTGTTTTGCTTTATTTTACTGTTTCACTTTCCTTTGTACCTGTTTCACTTTTAGTTTTGTATGCTAAAGCTAGCCAAAATACTTGAATAAGATTGTGCCCATGTAAATGAGCTTAGTAAAGCATCTATGAGGTACCAGCAATGAATGATCATTTCTTTTCTGATTAGGACCATATGGTTTTAAATTACTGATGGTGAAATAATTAGGAAAGCTGGAAAAGAGACTTAGCATGTTTCCTATTGTCACATCTGTTATACTTCAAGAGCAGAAATATTAAACAAAATATTTTTGTGTTTTTCAATTTGAATGTTCTCTCATGTCTTTAGAATTTCCAGATAAATCAATTCATTTGAATTTTCTTTTATATTTACTGTTAAATTCCTTGCCACTCATGTGGAGTAATGATCTGAGATGAAGAGAGAAACTAGAGTCAATTGCGGATAGACAGTGTCAAATGCGCTGTTTCAATTGTCTGAATGGTCCTTACCTCTTGTCCTTGAAATCTATGCCACGCTGAAGGAAGGCAATACAGTGATGAGACTTTTTTTTTTTTTTTAACATTTCAATGGAATGCTCCAAATTACTCTATTTGTAATATTTTCTAAGTAAGAGATGGCTTGTTGTGAATTGTAAAATATGAATAGAATGGAAATAACCAATTTATTGTTTTCCTTCTTATTCTAGATTAACATATCCATCTAATCATATAAATGATATTTTTACTGTCAGACTACTCTTACATGTTAGTATAAAATGTCAGGAGAGTTGACTGAATATGAATACTGTTTTAGTAATCTGAACCCTATGGTCCTTTAAACCAGTAAGACAAGATCTCACTAAAACTGTTGGTATTTCTTGCCAGGTTATATACAATCAGGCAATGACAATCTATATTCAACAACATAAAAGAGGAAACAATAATATCAGCACTTTCACAAAAATATCCTTTCTAAGACTGACACAAATTAATTTGTCAACTTTTTTGCAATCTTTAGCAATGGAATTTAATTAAAAATTGAGATTTCACAAGATTTATTTGTTGCTTTCCTTGAATAAGACATATTGCCATTCTGCTGATATTAATATCTAACATTAGTGTAAAGTTTCTTAAGTTTTATATTATTTTTAATATTAATGACTATAGAAGCATTTTTTTTTCAAAGACTGCTTGACCCAGACAATATTACCTGAATTTTGGAACTAAATATTTATATAAATAGAAGGATTGTATTAATCAAATTATTTGAGTGTCAACAATTAATTATAATTTTATAATTCTACTTTTATGCTTCTTATTTTAAATAATTAAGATGAATTTGTGCCTTTGGATTAGCATGAAATTACTTTATTAAAACACATACACACGCAAAGTAATCTTTACTAATATATTTCCTTCGTATCTGTAACACTTGAATGATGCTGTTATATTTTCATTCATTGAATATACCAAATTCAAACTACTTTACCTTAAATACAAAATCTAAATAGAGCAAATTATACTATGTAAATTATTGTCACTCGACAAAATTTTTCATTTTATGCACACATATCAGATTTACTTAATTTGTTCTATCGTGTTGTTCTAGACAAGAAAGACATTCTAGATATTATTAAAATTTAACATTTCCAGTTGTAAGACAAATAAAATACATGAGTTTTTGAAATAATGTAATTTACTATGGTGTCATTTGAGTCTACATTACTCCTATTGAGATAAATTGCATTTGGGCTTGTAAATCATCTTTCCTTGTTGTTGATAAACTAATCACTGATGAAAATATATACAGCAGAAGTAGTAGGACTAATAATCTCTTATTTTAAGAAATATTGGAACAAAATATTATAATTATTTATGAAATTTGCATTTTTTTTTTAGTGGAGAATAAGGAAAATGCTCCATCTGAATGCCTCATTAAGTTCTTTTTCATTATTGTATCCAGAGTGCTTATTCAATAAATTTTTAGGGTAGGTAAAATGTTATTATTAATGAGATTGTTAGCTTTATTTATCTTTAATGAAAAAAAAATATTTGCATCTTTTTGTTAACCCTTTGAAGCGTTTTTACATAAATTCATTGAATTTGCATATGAGTGTGTTGACATATGCTAAAATAAAATGGAACAATGTCACAGAAACAAAAGACCTCAATGCTAAAATTAGAATATATAAGAAAATATTCTACTCATCAGTTTAGTGATATTCGTGATGAAACAATGATATTTACAAAAGAGAAAGACAAAAAAGTGACTAAAATTAGTTATTGCTCAATGAATATTATTCCTTTTCAGTCTTGCTTATCCTTCAGAAATTGACTTTACTTATGAGATGCAGGTATTCAACATTATACAAGAATGCTAATAGATTAATTATTTTCCCTTATATAAAAATCAAAGACTTATATATTATTCTAAAGTATGCACTTACAGCACATTTAATATTCTTAGAAATATATCACGTTTTTCTCTGTAGCATTATACCAATAACAAATACATTAGTTGATATAACCTCTTTTAAAATTTTTAAAATAATTTTTAGGATTTGACCACACATTCTTCATAATGTTAGATATAAAAATTATATCTATTAATTTAAATAATGCTGCTTCAGTGTCTTTCTTTTTCTGAAATGAAAGCATGTATTTTTCAGCATCTGGTTTTAGCCTTTTTGGAGGTGAATAACCAAAACATTGAGTATTGGAGCATTTCAAATAAAATCACAACCAGGCATAGGAAAGTAGAGACACAAAGAGCTGAGAGAATCCTGAAAGGCAAACTGGAATCTTACATTTCAGAATAAATAAGGAAGAGCCGAATGTGAATAGTGCTGGACTAGGGACTTAGAATTTTGCTAAAATGAAAATTAAGGGCAATAATATGGATGTAAAGGAGAAAAACTAGTAAAATCAAGAGGAGAAAGTTAACAGAGATAGAATCTTTGGTTCAATTTTGCAAATATAATTGTTTTAGAGAACAATACACATAATATACAATTAATGATACTTAAAGAGCAAACATTTGGTTCCAATCCTTAAGGAAGTTCATGATCTAGTGTTTGCCACCAAATCCTGTTAGGATTATGTTAACTACTTAGAAATAAAGATTAATTTTTTTGGGGGGGTGGGGAATGTGAACTCTATGCTGTGTTCAATATGAATTAAAACATATCGTTTCGTATTTTCTTTAACTTATATTTGCCACTCAAATTCTATATTCCTGTTAGCTACCACAAGTTTTCTTATTGTTTCAATATAATCTGTCCCTATGAAATGCTGTATATATATATATGTCTAAACTGTAAAAATTATACTGCAAATGTTGAAGTTTTGTATTTATGAGAGACATGGAAAGTATGGATTACAGTATATCAAAATTGTCACTCTTCACCATTTGTATATTAATAGTAAAGATACTTTTACTTTAATAAAGTATTGCATTTATGTTTATTTCAATGAATGTTTCTGCAATGAGCAAGATGGTGATATGAGAAATTATTTCAGTTTTTTTTTTTTAATTTCCAAACATATTAAAACAAAGAGTACACTTTTTGACATCCTGCCTCATCATAAGTCACAATATTTTGGCTTCTGCACTTTTGCCAAGCAAGAGTTTAGCGAGTAAGTCATTGGCTGGAGCAGTAGTTTTCAAAATCTGGTCCCAAAATGATCAGAATAAGCATCACTTGGGAGCACATTAGCAATGTAAATTTTAGGGCCTTAACCAAGACCTACTGAATCAGAAGGCTCTAGACAAGGTGCCCAGAAATCTGTATTTTAATGAACCTTCCCGGTGATTGTGATTTACACTGAAATTTGAGAACCACCAAGTTGAAAATATACTTGTGAATGACAAATTAGTATCAACTTATCTTTCCTGTTGGATTTTATTTCTCTTTATTATATATAACGTTATTTTCCTGCAGGACCTCATGAATTGTAAAGGAAAGAAGCTAATCATTGGCCACATTATTTTATAAAGTGCTTTTATTTATTTCTTTATTTTAACCAGTGTAAAGTATGACTCATTCTTAAAAGAAAAATTAATACATGTGAGATTGCCGATAAGATGGCGTACTAGGCAGAAAGACTGCACAGACCCTTTTCAACAAAGAAAAGGGAAACAAATTAACACAAACACAGAAGATAATCCTGGACCCTTGAGCCTTGAAGGGAAGGATATATACAAGTGGACTAAACTCCGACTAGCAGAAGAATTTGCATGAAAATACCAAAAAAAGGAGATATAAGGAGCTGCGTTCTGGCAGTGATCGTGAGCGATCCTGATGGCATGGGCAGCTTGGAGAGGCCCAGGTGGTGGTAAGACCTAAAAATTAACCTAAAAATCAGAACTGCTAGTCAGGGACTGCACGTAGGACTGTTTTAATGGCTGGGGAATAAACAGAGAAGGCAAAGAAAAGGTGAGCTGAGCTGTGGACTTTTGCCTGTCCGGAGGGTGCATCCATTTTGAACGTTTACAAACAGCTTGACCATTTTGGATATTTACAGAGACAGCGCTCTCCCAGATTCCAGGGGCTTAAGAACAGGTTGATTGTCAATGACCCCAAGGACACTCTGGACCTGCACGACTGAAAGGTGCAACAATCCTCTTGTTACTCTTATACCTCACAATTGCTTGATGAACAGAGGTATGGCCATCCCCGACTCCCACCCATCTTCTGGGCCTGCAGGAACTCTGTCCCAATCTGTGTGATCAGACAGAGCCTGGGTGCCCTGCGCTGTTTTCCATCTATTTATTTTTTCTCTTTTTTTATTTTAATTTTTTTTTTCCGCTTTCTTTTTTCTGGTGTTTAGTTTGCTTATATTTTTCTATTTTAAAACTATTATTATTATTAATACTTTTGTCCTTGTTACTATTATTCTTTATTCTTCCCCTCCCAGGTCCTAGTTTTTAGCTTTCTTTCTTTTCCCTGTGCCTTGTTGATTTTTTTTGTTTTTTCCTTTTTTCTTGTGGTTAACCCTGTTCCTTTTTTTTTAACTTTTGCATTCTTCCTATTTTTTTCTTCATTATTCTCCTTCTTCCCCTTTTTTCTCTTACTACCTTATCCCCAGATATTGCAGGGTTTTGTGTTTTTTTCTTCTTCTTCATCCCTTTTTTTGGTTACTGTTCCTGAGTGATTACATGGTGTATTTTTTGTCCATGTGCTTTTAGTTTTTTGATCGTTATTCAATTGTAATTTTTGTCTAACTGAGCGGGAGACAGCAACAGTCCCCATAAGACACAACTACACCCACATCTCCTGCAACTCCACTTACTGAGCAAGAGCCACTACCTCTTACACCACTAATGGGCCAATGATAAAAAAACACCAAGAAGAGCCTGAAACACCCTTGCCTGCTCTTCACAAACAATTAACAGAGATCTTAACACAAAAATGCCATGATGTCATGGAGACAACAGACCATCACACTCCACACAAAGAAGTAGGATAAAGTAGTAGAAACAAGGGAGAAGGATACAGACCCAGAACACATCCCTGAGGAGGAGGCAGGATTGGAATCCTCTGATAAGAAATTCAAAAGAATTATATCTAGGTATCTTCAAAGGATTGAGAGATAGACCAAAGAAAACACAGAAAAAAACACTAGAAGAATTTTGAAAGAAAATACAAGAACAAAATGACAAAATAAATGAAAAATTAGAAATGATTCTAAATCTACAGATAGAAATCCAGATTAATACTAAATTGTCAGAAATAGATAACAAATTGGAAAGGCAAAGGAATAGAATTGATGCAATAGAAGACAGAATTAATGAGATTGAAGACAAATGCCTGAATACATCTTTGGAAAGTGAGCAATCAGAAAAAAAAAAAAAAAAAAAAAAATGAAGACAAAAAACAAAATGAAGAAAGCTTAAGATTCATGTGGGATACCATCAAGAGGAATAACATACATGTCATTGGAATTCCAGAATAGGAAGAGGAAAATGAAACCACTGAGAAAAATATCCAAGATTTGTTGGAGGAGAACTACCCTGATATGAGAAATAGCCATTCAGGAAGTCCAATGAACCCCAAACAGGATAGACCCTCCCAAAAAAATCACCAAGTCACATCATCATCAAACTCATCAAACCAAAGACAAAGAAAGAATCCTGAAAGCAGCACAGGAAAAACAAAAAAGTTACATCCAAAGTCAGCCAGTAAATATAAGCTCTGATTTTTCAGTAGAAACCATGCAAGTGAAAAGGAAATGGGATAGTATATAAAAAACCGGGGAAGAGCAAAAATTTCAACCAAGAATCATATACCCGGCAAAATTGTCCCTCAAATATGATGGTGAAATTAGGAGATTTCCAGATAAGCAGAAACAAGGGTAATTTGCTAAAACCTGACCAACCCTAAAAGAGATGCTAAAGTGAGTCCTTTGAACAGAGAACCAAAAATAGCAAATACCAACTGACCACTAATACACAAGATGACATAACCCAGAAAGCACAGCTTTGAACATATACAAAGTAAAATGAGCTTACAAGATTGTAAACAGAGAACCAGAGGCATCAATTGGCAAGTGAGGACAACTACAAACAAAAAGAGGGAAAATACTGTGTAGTTATAGAACTTTTAAATGGTGAGGAAGTTAAGAGAGTTGGAGGATAGAATGGACTGTTCCAAACTCAGGGAGAAAATTATAAATCATAGGGTAACCCCAAAGAAAAATGATAAACCTTCACATCACAATAAAAAAGAAGACAAGCACAAACATTCAGCATATACTAAAAGAACAGAAAAAAAGGAAATGATATTCATAAACATAATGAGCTCAGCACAGAAAATAATATGGAACAAAGAAACCAGGGACACCATGAAAAATCACACAACAAAATGACAGCAACCAATTCATGCTTGTCAATAATTACACTGAATGTTAATGGATTAAATGCACCACTCAAGAGATGGAGAGTTGCAGATTGGATAAGAAAACAAAACACATCAATATGCTACCTACAAGAGACACATCTTAGAGATAAAGACAAAAATAGATTAAAAATCAAAGGTTGGAAAAAGATATATCAAGCAAATGGCAACTGTAAGAGAGCAGGAGTGACAATATTAATTTCTGATCAAATTGACTTTAAGACAA
>NW_006922024.1:532346-533826 GCF_000298275.1 Orycteropus afer afer | reverse complement strand
AACAGAACAAACTGAAGTAAAAAGGATAATATCAAGATACTATGAAGAACTGTACTCCAACAAATTGAAAATCTGGAAGAAATGGACAAATTTCTAGAAACACAGCATCTACCTAAACTAACACAGATTGATGTAGAAAAGTTGAACAGGTGCATCACAAAAGAAATTAAACAAGTCATCAAAAATTACCAATTAAAAAAGTCCTGGCCCAGACAGTTTCACCAGAGAATCCTACAACACATTCAGAGAAGAACTGATACCAATCCTACTCAAACTATTCCAAAACATAGAAAACGATGGAATCCTCCCTAACTCATTCTATGAAGCAAGCATAAACTTGATACCAAAAGCAGGCAAAGACATCACTCTAAAGGAAAACTACAGACCAATATCCCTCGTGAATATAGATGCAAAAATCTTCAACAAAATCCTAACCAATAAACTGCAACAACATATCAAGAAAATCATTCATTATGATCAAGTGGGGTTCATATCAGGTATGCAGGAATGGTTCAACATTAAAGAAAACAATCACTGTCATCCACCACAAAAAATAAAACAAAGGAGATCATATCAATTGATGCAGAAAAATCATTTGATAAAATCCAACATCCATTCCTGATCAAAACTCTCAGGAAAATAGGAATAGAAGGGACATTCCTCAAGCTAATATGCAAAACCAACAGCCAACATTATTCTCAATGAGAGAGACTGAAAACATTCTTCTTGAGAACAGGAACCAGACAAGGATGCCTGCTATCTCCACTTCTATTAAACATTGTATGGAAGTCCTAGCTAGGGCAAGAAAGGGAAATCAAAGGCATCCAAATTGGTAAGGAAGAAGTGAAACTATCCCTATTTGCTGGTGATATGATCCTATTCCTAGAAAACCCCAGAGACTCAGTCAAAAATGTACTGGAACTAATTGAGAGGTTTAGCATTGTGGCAGGATATAAGATCAACATCCAACAATCAGTTCTATTCCTCTACACCAGCAAAGAGATTGCTGAAAAAGAAATAAGGAAATCAATACTGCTTTCAATAGCTACCAAAAAAATAAAATACTTGGAAATAAATCATAGCAGGGACACAAAAGAGCTGTACAAAGAAAACTATAAAAAATTACTTCAAGAAACCGTAAGAGATCTACATAAATGGAATAACACCCCATGCTCATGGATAGGAAGGTTGAACATTGTGAAAATGTGAATTGTACCCAAAGCAATCTATACATTCAATGAAATCCCAACCTAGATCTCATCAACATTCTTTAGGGATATGGAAAAAACAATCACTAATTTTATATAGAAAAGAAAGAGACCTTGGATAAGCAAAGTACTATTGAAGAAGAAGAACAAAGTAGGAGGTGTCACACTGCCAGACCTCAAAACGTACTATACAGCCACAGTAGTCAAAACTGCCTGGTATTGGTTTAATGACAGATACATAGACCAATGGAATAGAATTGAGAACCCAGAAA
>NW_006922024.1:511341-531662 GCF_000298275.1 Orycteropus afer afer | reverse complement strand
ACCTCAATAACAAAAAGACAAACAATCCAATTAAAAAATGGGCAGAAGACATGAATAGACATTTCACCAAGGAGGACATTCAAGCGGCCAACAAACATATGAAGAAATGGTCATGATAATTAACTATTTGAGAGATGCAAATCAAAACAACAGTGAGAAAACATCTTGTTCCAGCACTAATAGCAAACTTCAACAAGACAGAAAATAACAAATGCTGGCGAGGTTATTGAGAGATTGGGACTCTCATACACTGCTGGTTGTTGTAGTTGTTGTTATGCGCTGTTGAGTCGGACCAACTCATAGCGACCTCTCTTTGGGTTTCTGAGGCAGGATCAGTATGGAAGTACATTTCCCCATTTTCAGTCCAAGGAGTGTCTGGTGGGTTCGTACTGCCAGCCTTCTGGTTAGCAGTCAAGTGCTTTAGGTGCTGTAGGACTGTAAAATGGCACAACCATTGTGGAAAGCAGTATGGCGATTCCTTCAAAAATTGGAATTAGAAATACCATTTGATCCAGCCATTCCATCACTAGGTATATACCCTAAAGAAGTGAGAGAGCCATGAAAAGAACAGATATATGCACACTCATGTTCATCATAGTCCTATTTACAATAGCCAAAAAATGGAAACAACCTAGGTGTCCATCAACTGAAGAATGGATAACCAAACTATCATACATACACACAATGGAATATTATGCAATGCTAAAGAATAATGTAGAATCTGCAAAACACCACATAATGTGGATGAACTTGGAGGACATTATGCTGAGTGAAATAAGTCAACCACAAAAGGACAAATATTGTATTAGTCCATTATTGTAAAAGTCAAGGAAAGGTTTATCTATGGAAGGAAATTTTCTTTGTTGGTTACCAGGGGTGGGAGGGGAGGGGAAGGAACACTATTAGATAGAGATAAGTATTGATTTGGGTGAAGAGAAGGGCAATGTACCAAATGTGAGACCAATATGGGGGCATTGAGGAAGAGAAAGACATAGAGGGGTACATGGTAAGTACAGACAACAGAGAGAAACCCTTTTGCACATACAGTACTGCATTGTCAGTGAAGGCAAACATGGGTATACAGGTGGATATATGGCTGGACAGGCTGAACTATTAGGTAAGTCTATGAAGTGGAGAGTGTATCCAAGAACATGTTGGCAGACAATGGTCCTATAAATTTATGTGAATGATCACAATTTCCAGGTGCATAGTAGAGCTGACAAGGAGCAAGGTTGTGGTCACAGCTTGGTTACAGCCAGCTACCCAGGGAGACTGATTAGTTGAATCTGTGGGCTCGGGACCATAGTCACAGAGGACATCAAGCTCAATTGGCATAACATACTATACAAAACATTGTCCTACCTCCTACTTTGGCAAGTAGCGACTGGGATCTCAAAAGCTAGCAAGCTGCCATCTAGATGCAACAATGGATCTCTCCTTGTCCAGAGCAAAGAAGGAAGAAAACCAAAAATTCATGGAAACAATTAGTCCTAGTGACTGGTACACCATCCAATCTGCAGCCTATACAACTATAAGCCCAGAAGAACTAGATGGTGCCCGGCTACCACTGTCACCCACTTGGAAGAGGATCTATGTAGGAGATTCTTGGTAGAGAGGGATAAAAATGTGGAACAAACCTCAAAAGCATTTGGGAAAATAAAAGGGGGGAGGCAGGTTTTCTGGTCCAATAGAGCTTGGTGGAAGTGCTGAGACTATGGCCCCTAGCTCCTCTTCAGGTCTGGAATTGAACCCACACCTGTGGTTTCCAGCCAAACAAAAGACAGGCATATGAGTTGAACATTTACCTGAGCTAGATACACTCCTTGGAGAGAACCATCATAGGAGAAAGAAGGGCTGATTATGCACAAGCTCAGGGGGCAGGAGTGCATGGAGTGATGGACACAGGGAGGAGGTAACTATGGGGAGGAAGTCAGAGGGGACCTGTTGCATTACGGTAAATTGTGATCAATGTCAGGAGACAAAATGCATGTGAACTGCTGTATGGAAAGTGAATTTCCTCTGTAAATTTTCACCCAAATCACAATAAAAAAAATAATAATACGTGCAAACCCTTTGAAGGAGGCCATTTTTAATAAAAAGTGTACAAATTCCACATGCATACACATATAAAAGAAAAATAACATTAAGTAGGTAGTTGGCTTTAAAGAGGGAAAGAAGACTGTTCATACAGTGTGCTCATTTTCTCTGTATCCTGTATTAATTGAAACACTAGTTATAATGAAGTTCAAAATATGATATGAGGAAGAGGTCAAAATTAACTCTCTGATATATGAGAAAAACTATTAATATTTTAGAGAATTATTTCTATATTATTTTACACCAATCCATTACCTAATGTAATTTGTTATTTGTAGTATGGGAGCTCTGGTAGTGTAGTGCCTAACGTGCTTGACTTCTAACCAGAAGGCTGGCGGTTCAAACCCACCAGTCACTCCTCGGAAGGAAGATGGGGCAATCTACTTCCACAGTGATACTGCCTGTGAAACCCAAGGAGGGGTCGCTATAAGTTGGGTCCTACTCGATGGCACATAACAACAACAACATTTGTAGTATACATAATGAATATCTCCTAAGATTCGTGCCATATAAGACATCAGCATTTTGAATTTCTGTTGAATTTTTGATTGACGTTTTCAATACATAAGTTAGAATGTTATTAAAATATAAATAATATTTTCTGTTTCACATAAAGTATCTTGTATATGTATATACTGCTGGCAATGCTTTGCTTTACAGAGCAAAATGCATACATTTATGCATTTTAACTTTAATAAATAACTTGTCTCTTCTTCCATACACAAAATTTCAGGGGATTGAAGTTAAAGGCACTATACTAGAATTACATCAAATTCTCTCAAAATTTAATTTAGTCTAAGTTTTTATCAATCCTCCAACCAATACAGGCAGATGTTTTCCTAATGTTTAGATATTTTACTACTTGAAAAAATTACCTTGATGATTTAGTTCATATTATCTGTTTCCTTTCACCTCCGTTTTCCATTTTCCCCACTGGATAACCAAAACTTCTTTCACCTTTCATATTCATGATTATGTCTGGAATTACTCTGTGAAGGATGACATCTATAAAAGAAAGAATGATTGTTTAAACCAGTCTAAATAATTTGTATAATACCACAGATAAATATCCAGCAATTAAAAACAACTTTTCTTGCAAACATCGGTTTATAATCGTAGGATTTTAGAGGGAAGTTCCAATTTTATTTGTAGTAAGAGGCATTGCTGGAGAAAAAGAACTAGGCATTTTGCTTGTAAATGAGGACTCAACCATTGTAAGTGAAGTGTGATGGGACTCATGTTACAGATCATTCATAGTGGGTTGAGGAAGATTCATTACCAGGTTTGGCTTTTTGAAGCTACCTAACCACTCCTGGGACGGAAGGTCGGGCAATCGACTTCCGTAGTGATAGCATCTCGGAAACCCAAGGAGGGGTCACTATGAGTTGAGTCCGACTGGATGGCACATAACAACACAACAACAACTAATTCTAATGGAAACATCCTCAGAAAGCATAAACCACATCTTCATCAACTTGGAAACCAAGAAATTCACAGCTTTACTCACCTGAAAGAATGGGAAGACTTTCCCATTAAGTTGATATAGAGATAGTATTAGAATCCTTGAAGTAACATCGGGAAACAGATAAGAATCTAGACATTAGAACTAGAATAGACTTGGGTTCACATGTCAGTTTTAGCAACAAATTCCAGCTTTGATCACGAGTAATTCATATAGAATTTTAGATCTTGGTGCCCTCATTTATTAAATAGTTGAACCTCTCCTTGGGTTATTAAACTGGATAATATTCATCCCCAAGAGTTTATTTAAGGATTTGTTGAATAGTATTTATGATTTTTTTTTTCATACAGTGTCTACTACACAGCAGGTACTAATAAATGATAGCCATAATAATCTTTATATTGACCATATTTCAACATTGTAATGATATTAAGTTACATTAAACAGGTGCTTCATATTCTTTACACATAGACCATAAATAATCTAATGTTTTCATGATTTATTAATTATTAATAAGATAAATTTGAGTCTTTTTTTTTTTTTTTTTTAGTTGAAAGGAAGGCTTTCCATTTCATTATTTCATCTACTTCTGTTTTAGTTATCATCTGTCGACTATTGAACCAAGGCAAAATGCAATGGCTGATGGCTGAAAACATCAATATTCTATTATTTTTTCTAGGATTTCATGTGTTGATTTAATTAAATTTGACAATTAATCTGCTCCAAGATCACTTGTGGATTCTAACTTCTAAATGGGAAAACCCCAATATTTAAATGTTTTTTGAGACTAAGTTTGCTTCACACTAGCAATGTCCCATTGGTCAAATTATTATGTGACTAAATTTACAGGTTCTGTGTGTGTGCATGTGTGTGTATGCATATGAGTGTTAGAGGTAAACAAGAATATGTTTCATTGAGTACCACTGATGTTATATGTAGCACAGTCCTCTTTCAGTCCTCTAATATTTCATATCATTTTCACATTCCAAATTCACTTACCCTCTTGTAACCAACTAACCCTCATTTAACCAACTTATTCAGTTCTAGGAGCATTTCAGACTCCTCGGGTATTATACGTTAGATACAATTCTTCAGGGCAGAAGCCCATGTAGTAAGAGACTATTTAATTAGTACTCAAAATCTCTACCAACAATAGTGAGACAGAGACAGGATCATAACCAATAGACACTATCATTGAAAAAAATGAGAGAGGAAACAGAAAGCCTTGATATTCACTAGTCTTCTGTAATTTTAAAATCCAACCAGGCAGAAGTTGCCAGTTCTCCCTGCCTCACAGGTAACTAATATTTCTTGATTAGTGTCTGGTTCTACTCCCTGTGAGTGCTTACTAAATCCATTGCTCTCAACACCTCTTAGAGTTGCTCCATACGTCACCCTTACTTTACTGTAGGAAATAGCATGTGCTAGCAGCTGAGTAAATTACCTGGCTGCTGCTTGCTCAAATATAGTTAGGGTCTTGAAATCAATTTTAGTTTAAACTCTCTCAGATCCTTTAAGTTCAAGCTGACACAACTCCTTTAAAATCATTGAGAATTTTTTTTTTTCTTTTTTAATGGAAAATAAAACCTTAAACACTTGACTACTAATCAAAAGTTAATAGTTTGACCCCAACCAGCAGCTCCATAGAGGAAAGACCTGGCTATAGGCTTCCATAAAGACTACATCAGACAAACAAACAAACAAACAAATAAACAACTGTGGGGAAGTTCTACTGTCTGAAAGGGTTGCTATAAGCTGAAATAGAATCAATGGCACCTAGCAAAGCCCCAATGTCAATTATCTGTAAGATAGACCCTTCTCTACATAGGGCTGCAAAATCGAGTCCTATTGAATATGACTTTAGAATTTTTCAAAGGCTAGTGTTTAAAGCATTTGACTGCTTACCAGAAGGCTGGTGATTCAAACCGACTGGCCACTCCTAGGAAGGAAGATCAGGCAATCTACTTCCGTAGTGTTATTGCCTCAGAAACCCAAGGAGGGGTCGCTATGAGTCTGATCTGACTCCAGTGCAGTGAGTTTGGTTTTTTAGTTTGGTTTTTATTTGTCTAGTTAAAAATATCTTGAGGAAATTTCCTTAAATTTTACATAGTCTTAACAAAGAGCATCCTTGATTTGATGTTTGATCCCCAAGTGAATGTGTTTTACGAACAATGACCTAATTGATTTTTTCCCTTATGCCATTTCTTACTGTGGAAAATTTTGACAACTAGTAAATGTAGGAATGCGAGCTCTGGTAGCATAGCTGTGTAAGGCATTTGACTGCTCATCAGAAGGCTGGTGGTTCAAACTCACCAACCACTCCTGGGAAGGAAGGTTGGGTAATCTACTTCCATAGAGATAGCTCCTCGTAAATCCAAGGAGGGGTCACTATGAGTAAGGACTGACTCCATGGCAGTGAGTTTGGAGTGTTTTTTCTTTGTTTGTTTGTTAAGTGTATGAATGAAATGTCATGTTCTACATAGAAAATAATGTCTCTGAACTCTGCTTGAAAATTGACCATACATTTCTTTAGCACATCTATTTCTCACAACATTTTAATATATTTGAGCAGGGGAAAAAAAAAAAAAGCAACTGACATTTTCAATTTGCTATCTGGAAGTCTCCTTAGTCAGATTCACAAACTCATAAGGTGCAGTTTTGTCTTCCAGTTTATCACAGGCAACAATTCCACTAATGGTTCTGTTGGTACAAAATACATTAACAAAGTCCCTTTTGCTGCACAAGGTAAAACATTCACAAATTGTAGGGATCAGGACAAATTACTAATCTGTCTCCCACAATCTGCTTTCTGATCCCTAAAGATTTATATCAGTCCCATATGCAAAATATATTCACTCAAACCCTGTGTTTATAAAAGTTTTAACCAAAGTAAAATCTTGTCTGAGTCTTACCGATTTAACAGTTCTAAATCTCGTCATCTAATTCACCTAAATTAAGTATACAGGAGGCACTAGGTTTAATCCATCCTGAGACAAAGTTTCTTACCACCTCTCCACCTCTGAAACTAGAAAACAAGTTTTCTGGTTTCAAAATATAATGATGAAGCTAATATAGGATAATAGTTATAGACGTTCTTACTCAAAGGTAGATAATTAAAGAAAACCTGGGTTACAAATTGAAAGCAATTATTTTATTATTATTTTTTCAGGCAAATTAGTTTAGGTTTTAAGGCTTTGAAGTAATCTGTTTTGCACTCTGCCTTCTGTGCCCACAGTTTTTCGCTCTGGGTTTGAAACTCTAATCTCTATGTTCACATCTCCAAACTTCGAGTCATCATGTCTTTTTCTTGAACACGAGCACATGTTTACAACAGAGTGCATTTGCCACTCTGTGTCCTACCTGTAGACACAGGTAGCTGTCAGAGTGTCTGACACCTTTCGTTATTTCATCCTTTCTCTGTCCCTTTCAGTTCAAACTGTCATTGTTTCTACCAAATAATTCTCAAGAAACATGAGGGTGTCTCATGTACATTACAAGAATTTACCCCACTAGACAAAAGAATCCTCCACAAGTCTTTCCTAGATAATCTCACATTTTTATTTTTACTGAGATATCTCTAGGAATCCTTCACTTCAAAGTGTCCTCTGTGTTACTGAATATTCTGACCTTTTGATAAATCAGGAGCACTAACAACATTTTGGGAGCTCTGGTAGCATAGTGCCTAAGCCACTTGACTGCTAACCAGAAGGCTGGAGGTTCAAACCCACCAGCCACTCCTCAGAAGGAAGCTGGGGCAATCTACTCTGAAACCCAAGGAGGGGTCGCTATGAGTCAGGTCTGACTTGATGGCACATAACAACAAAACAAACAACATTTTGTCCATCCATATCCTTGGCTTTTTCATCACAGAGAGCAGATTTTTCTGACAGTAAATCTCTCAATTTAAACATCTTTTGCAATCTGGGTAGGCTGAGAATTTTCCAAATCATCAAATACTGGTTCCTTTTTGCTTAACAATTCATCCAGCAACATACCTCTTCCCTCTTATCAGTTTACTTCAAGCACCAAGAAAAAAAAAAAAAAAAAAAAAACAGCCCGCATGTGACAATCTTGAGTAATATTATTGTAATTACCTTGTCTTAGACTCAAAACAAACAGGCTTTTCTTTCCTACTAGAGACTTAAACTTGAGAACAGTGAATTTTTCCTTCTAAAAAAAATGGGATACTTGTTTTCCTTTTTGAAGATACTGAAAAATAGGCTTGCTGGAATATGAATCTTTCATCAATGTAAATTGAAGTTGTAGCTAAAACTTTATGAAATAAAGTTTATAAAAATTGGGAAAAGATGGTACCATAAGTTAAAATTAAAAAGCAGAGAAAAAAAAAATAATTGTAAAAGAGACAGAAGTTGAGAAAGAAATTCAAACTAAAGAAAACATGATCAAAATGAGCATTGAATGGATTCTTATCAAAGGCTTAAAGTATGAATTATCAATTACTGTTGAGCATCAATAGAAGTGACAGCACAAGGCTAATACTGAAGGAATCCAGGTAGTCACTGTCCACATTTATTACATATAAATCACTGTGATTGAGTCACCAAAAAAACAGAAAAAAACCCTCATTGTCATTGAGTTGGTTCTGACACCTCTCCTTGTGTTTCCGAGGCTATGTCTCTACAGAAGTAGATTGCCCATTCTTCCTTCTGAGGAATGGCAGGTGTGTTTGAACCTTCAGCCTTCTGGTTAGGAGTCAAATGACTCAGGCACTATGCCACTAGAACTCATAGGTAATTTTATTTTTAAGGTTTATTTCAATGCTACAGAACAATTTGATTCTTGAAGTTTAAAATATGAATGACTGAGTGGGAATATTTATTTGGAAAAAGATTACTACAACAAAAGTCATATCTTTGAAAATTAGAAATGTCCATTCTGAAATTGAATGAGGATTTGTATTATTGATCTCTTATTTTTTATATATGCTTGTCCACGTACACTGCTCCAGTTATGAGTCTGTGATGAAAAATTAACATAGTTCATTTTTCAACAAATGTTACTGAGAGTTGTAAGTAATCATTTGGATCACTGATTCTTAAAGTTGATTGCACATTAGAACACCTGGGAAAAATGTAATGCCCAAGATGTGACTTGAATCATACTCCCAGAAGTTCTGATTTAATTGACGTGGGCTATGGTATGATCCAAATAAACATTCTTGAAATGATACAGATTTAAAGCAAGTTTTGAGAATTATTGACTGAAAGCTCTAATATATGTTAGGGAAAGGAACCATGAGAGCTCCGAAAATATTGAGTTGACTTTTGGATATAAGCCTTTGGGAAAGATAAAATTGTACCAATGAGCTCTTTTGTTTCAGCTCTTTAATGGGACATTGGGATTAAGAAAAAAAAAAAAAAAGAGGTCAAAAATTTATGGGAGTGACAACTAAAAAATGGTATAAGGCTGCCAAAATCAAGAGGAGTGCTTTATTCAAATAGTTTGAAAGTCATTTTAAGTTATCACTTGATTTCATTTACTGCATTTTTTGTTGTATCTCTTTTTTTTTTTCTTTCATAGCAGTTGGTTTGGGAATTATAATATACATATGTGATTTACCAAAGTCTAAGGGTACCAACATGTTTCCCATTGATGGGAGAACACTTTCATTTATGGTCCTTTATCTTCTGCTGTATCGGAGCTTAATGACAATATCTTTATTTTGGATTTCTTTGGGTATACCATGCTTGATGTTTAATCAGCTGCTTGGCTCTGTAGATTTGTTTCTTTTGTCCAATTTAGAAAGGTTTCATCTGTTATTTCCTCAAATACTCTTTATTTTTTTTCTTTCTTCTCATCACCTTCTTAGACTATGAAGATATATGTCAGTTTCCACAATATCCAAAGCACCGTGTTTATTCAGAGCTGGGCATAAGTTGCAGATTTAGTGGAAGTCATGCAATGGGATTTCAGTGGGTAATATAAATGTAAATACTCTTTTCTACTACATATAAATGGAGTCTCAGAAGTTGGGCAGCAATTTAGCAACGGATTGGAGTTCATCTGCCTGAAAATGGAACAAACCAGAGAAAAGTCAAATAAGGGAAAGAAAATAAATTTGATGACATCATTTGAGCCTCATAAACAAGCAGCAAGGGAATATATCCCTTCCATTGTGACTTTCAGTTATAAAAGTTAATATATTCTCTAGTTGAAGGAAAATTTATAAAGGTTTCTACTATTAATATTTTAAAGATTTCTAAACAATGCAACAAATGCAATGTTCTTTTACGTTTATCTAGCTCATTATCTTTACTCACACCCTCTCTGCTGGATTATATTTGAAGAATCCAGGTTCAATTCAACTGCACAGGTTTCTTTGTCGGGTGTTGTCAATTGGTAATGTCTCTCCAATTATAGCCGGGAGCCCTGGTGGTGCAGTGGTTAAAGGTGTGCCTTCAATCAAAGTTTGGCAGTTCAAACCCACCAGCTGCACTAAGGGAAAAAGATGTGGCAGTTTACTTCTGTAAGGATTTACAGCCTTGGAATCTCTCTGGGGCAGTTCTACTCTGTCCTATACGGTGGCTATGAATTGAAATCAATTGGATGATGTTATTTTATTTTATTTTTTTTAATTCTCCAATTATAATGTCTCTGTCAGCTATTTACTTACTGATAGAATATCCCAAGAGAATCCCTGAAAATAACTATAAGCTTTCATTAAGTGTATCAGAAGAAAATTAAACCATCTGTTATGTTCCCAGTTATACATAGTAAATGTATGTCATGCAAATAACAATGAAAAGTCCTATTTGGGTCTTAAATGTTCAGATAATAACAGAAATTGTGAGTGGCCAATACTATAATGGCCAGAAATGATCATGAACATGAATGGGCCATTAAGGTTTGATCTTAAAATTTTACTGTAAATAAGGGATATCCCATGATGTATACAAGTTAGAGGGAGAATATACTTGTACTATGAATCATAAAAAAAAAAAAAAATGCTTCAACTACATAATTTATATCAAAATCAAAGTGTTCAAAAGATAATTTCCAGATTTAAATCATAAAATGGCAAAAAGTTTTTTTTTCTTTTAAAAAAAAAATATTACATAGCTATTCTCCCTCTCCAGTTAGATAATTTAAAATAGAAAATGCTTGTAAATTATTAGTTGGATCATGAATAAAGCCAAATTATTAATATATTTGCACACTTTAATGGGTTTCTAGATTGTTAAACAGCCAGAGCAATGTCAAAACAAATGACAGGTTTTTATTACAGGGAGGAACTAAATGATCACACTCATGTTTTCCTTAGTGGTTATCCTGCAGATGTGCTCAATAGCAAACCAAGTTCATTATATCTACTGCCAACAGTGAGCTCAGTTGGAAAAGATTCAATTCCATGTCAAGGACAATAACCTTCTTTGTTCACCTTTTTCTATTTCAGTCTTGTTCTGTGGCAGCTTACATGATCAGGTCTATACACCACAACTTGATGCATACAAAAGTGTTAAAACATCATTTCTATATACTGTTCCAATTCTGTATGTTCCGTCTTATGTGAATCCCCACTCACATTATTTTCAATGCAGACCCTCTCAAGACCATCCCTGGAGAGGTCTCTCAGGTCAAATTGTTCTTTTTTTTTTTTTTTTTTCCTACTTTTGAAGGTTCTTCCCATTCTCCATGTTCCTGATCATATTTTACCTTCTGTGCACTTTCTTTCCTAGTTCCATTACTCCCTTACCTCTCTATCAGAACAGCTTTCATGGCAAATTGTCTTTTTTTTTTTTTTTTTTTCCTACTTTTGAAGGTTCTTCCCATTCTCCATGTTCCTGATCATATTTTACCTTCTGTGCACTTTCTTTCCTAGTTCCATTACTCCCTTACCTCCATTCCCCTGGAAATACATCCATGAGTTCATCTTACTTATTTACTTCTGATTTCTCAATAAACTGAGCTGTATAGAAAGAAATATTGTAGTTCTTCTGCAATAACAAAGTTTTTCATTTGTTTTTGTTTTCAAAAGAACTTTCTGAAGATTCAATTAATAAAAGATGGTTTTAAGATCCTTTATTAAGGCTGAGACCTCTTGTAGGTGGGCCTGAGGCTTGGGGGCTGTTTTTCACTTGGGGGGACAACAGTATGTTAAGGCTGGGGCCCAAAATACAGGGGCCAGAGCTAGGGGGATGCTTTTACTGTGTTCATCATAACAAATTATGGATGATGTTGAGAAGAATGGGAATTCCAGAACACTTGATTACACTCATGAGAAACCTATACATAGATCAGGAGGCTCTTGTTCAGAACAGAACAAGGGGATACTACATCATTCAGAATTAAGAAGGGAGTGAGTCAAGGTTGTATCCATTCACCATACTTATTCAACTTGTATGCTGAGCAAATAATCCACGAAGCTTTATTATATGAAGATGATCATGACATCAGAATTGGAGGAAGACTCATTAACAACCTGCCATATGCAGATGACACAACTTTTCTTGCCCAAAGTGAGGATGACTTGAAGCACATACTGATGAAGATTAAAGATTGCAATCTGCAGTATGAGTTAAACCTCAATATAAAGAAAACAAAATCTTCATAACTGGTCCAATAAACAGCTTCACAGTGGATAGAGAAAAGATTGAAGTTGTCAAAAATTTCATACTACATGGTTCTCCAATCAGCACCAATGGAAGCAGCAGTCAGGAAATGAGACAATATCCAGGTTCAATTCAACTGCACAGGTTTCTTTGTCGGGTGTTGTCAATTGGTAATGTCTCTCCAATTATAGCCGGGAGCCCTGGTGGTGCAGTGGTTAAAGGTGTGCCTTCAATCAAAGTTTGGCAGTTCAAACCCACCAGCCACTCCTCGGAAGGAAGATGAGGCAATCTACTTCCATAGTGATACTGCCTCGGAAACCCAAGGAGGGGTCGCTATGAGTCGGGCCGACTCCATGGCACATAACAGCAACAAACAACAACTCAAGCCATAGTATTTTCAATTGCCTCTTATGGTGAGAGCTGGACAATGAATAAAGAAGAAGGAAGAGTTTATGCTTTTGAGTTGTGGTGCTGGAGAAGAATGCTAAGAGTACAATGGTCTGGTAAAAGGACTAACAAATCTGTCCTGGACGAAGTGCAGCTGGAATGCTTCTTGGAAGCAAGAATGGGTAGATTTCATCTCACCTACTTTGGTCATGTTGTCAGAAGGAACCATTCCCTAGAGAAGGATATCATGCTTGGTAAAGTGGAGGGTCAACAAAGAAGGAGAAGACCCTAAACGAGATGGATAGACACAGTGGCTGCGACGAAGAGCTCAGGAACAGCAAGGATTGTGAGGCTGGCACAAGACTGGGCAGTGTTTCATTCTATTGTGCATAGGGTCGCTATGAGTCAGCAACAGTCCAATGGCACCTAACAACAACAACAACAAAGATCCTTTTGGAGAAGATTTTTCTAAGTTTCAGAAATAGACTATAAAATAGCTAAGATTGGGTGGACAGGCTGAACTATCAGATGTGTCTATGCAGAGGAGAGTGATCCCAAGATGATGTATAGGGTTGGCAGACAAGGTTTCAGTGTATTTCTGACAGTGTATTAGCATGTTCTGTAAGAATTCCCAGGTATATAATAAAGCTGACAAGGGACAAATTTGTAGTCACTTCTTGGTCACAGTCAGCTACCCAGAAGGAGTGATTAGTTGGACCAGTGTTGTTGGGATCATAGTCCCGGGGGACATCAAGCTCAATTTGCATAACGTACTACACAAAAACGTTGTTCATATCCTACATTAGTGAGTAGTGACTGGTATCTTAAAAGCTTGCAAGAGGCCATCTAGATGCAACAATGAGTCTCTCCTTATCCAGAGCAAAGAAGAATGAAGAGAACCAAAGATTCATGGAAACAATTAATTCAAGCTACTGGTACACCATGTGATCCTCAGTCTATCTGACTATGAGACCAGAAGAACTAAATAGTGCTTAGCTACCACTGTCAACCACTAGTAGAGGGATCTGTGTAGGAGATCCTGGATAAAGAGGGAGAACAATTTGGAACAAAACTCAAAATCATTAAAAAAAAAAAAAAAAAGAGGGGGGGACCAAGTTTGCTGGTCTGATACAACTTGATGGAACTACTGAGACTATGGCTCCTAGCTGCCCTTCAGGTCTGGAATTGAACCCACTCCTGTGGCTTCCAGCCAAACAAAAGGCAGGCATATGAGCTGAACATTTACATTAGGTAGATACACTCCTTGGAGAGATCAATCATGGGAGTATAGATGAACAGTGTATGCGCAAGGAGACAGCTCAGGGAGCATGAAAGCATGGGAGGGAAGGATACAGGGAAGAGGTAACTATGGGGAGGAAGTGGGAGGGTAGCTGGTGCATTGTGGAAAATTGCAGTCAATGTCATGAGACAAAATGTATGTGAGCTGCTATGTGGAAAGTCAATTTACTCTGTAAACTTTCTCCCAAATCACAATAAAAATTAGAAACTGTATATATATATATGTATATGTGTATGTGTGTGTGTGTGTGTGTGTATCTATCTATCTATCTATCTATCTATCTATCTATCTATCTATCTATATATATATATATTTGTTGTTATGTGCCGTTGAGTTGGACCTGACTCATAGCGACCTCTCTTTGGCTTTCCGAGGCAGTATCACTACAGAAGTAGATTGCCCTATCTTCCTTCTGAGGAGTTGTTGGTGAGTTTGAACCGCCAGCCTTCTGGTTAGCAGTCAAGTGCCTTAGCTACTACGCTACCAGAGCTCCCGTGTATATATATATTAGTGATAAGTAGTAGGAGTCCTAGCTGAAAATTCTGTGTTATTTTCAGTCCTAACCATAGACAAATATATATGCTTTACCTGAAGGGAAATAGGAAAAATTCCCCTCCTCACATCAGACGTGGGGTACAACCAATGAGCTGTCATCTCTGAAGAGAATCAGCCAAGGACTTAAGGCTCCTTGACCAGCCATACTTTTTGTATGTCTGCATTTCTAGACTGCTGTTATTGTTGTTGTTAGGTGTCATCAAGTTGGCTCCAACTCACAGTGGCCCTATGTACAACAGAATGAAGCATGGCCCAATTCTGTGCTATCCTCACAATTCGTGCAGGCTAGAGCTCATCATTGCAACCACTGTGTCAATCTAGCTTATTAAGGGTCTTCCATTTCTTCACGGATCCTCTGCTTTAACAAGAATTATATTCTTTTCCAGAGAATAGTTCTCACATGAACTGAGTCAGTGAGACAAAGTCTGGCTGCACTTCTGACAAGACAAATTTGTTCATTCTTCTGGCAGTCCATGGTATTTTCAGTAGTCCTCAGGACACCACAATTCAAAGGCATCAACTCTTCTTTGATCTTCCTAATTCCTTGTCTAGCTTTCACATGCATGTGAGGTGATTGAAAATACCAAGGCTTGGGGTCAAACACAGCTTACTCATCAAAGTGATATCTTTGCTTCTTAATACTTTAAAGAAGTCTTTTGCAGCAGATTTTCCCAGTCCAATTTGACATCTGATTTCCTGACTGCTGTTTCCATGGGTGTTGACTGAACATCCAAGTAAAATTAAATCCTTGACAACTTCAAACTTTTCTCTGTTTATTGTGAGGTTGCTTATTGGTCCAGTTGAGAGGATTTTCCTTTTCTTTATGTTGAGGTATAATCCATACTGAAGACTGCAGTCTTTGATCTTCATCAGTAAATGCTTCAAGTCATCTTGCCTTTTATCAAGAAAGGTTGTGTCATCTACATATCAAAGGTTGTTAATGTTTCTTCCTCCAAACTGGGAGCTGCATTCTTCTTCATGTAGTCCAGGTTCTTATTTGTTCAGCATACAGATTAAGTAATGGTGAAAGGATACAGCATTTATGTACATTAATTTTATTTAGCCTTCCTGATTTTAGCCTTCCTGATTTTAGCCATGCAATATCCCCTTGTTTTGTTTGAAGGGCAGCCTCTTGGTCTATGTACGGGTTCCTCATAAGAACAATTAAGTGTTCTGGAATTCCTATTCTTCACAATGTTATCCATAATTTATTATGATCCATTCAATAGAATGCCTTTACATACTCAATGAAACACAGGTAAACATCTTTCTGATATTCTTTGCTTTCAGCTAAGATCCGTCTGACATCATTAAAGATATGCCCCATTCCATGTCTTATCTAAATCCAACTTTCATTTTTGGAAGTTCCCTGTCAATATACCACTGCAGTAATTTTTGAATACTGCTACAACTGTTTTTGAACTATCTTCAGCAAGATTTTATTGTGTATGATATTGTTTTATAATTTCCACATTCTGCTGGATCACCTTTCTTTGAAGAAATAACCAATTCAATTATTCAATTATGAAGTTATGTGCTTGCTTCAATAATGGATTATTACAAAGTTATTTTTCTATATGCTGAAATATTGAAAGCATATTAGTTTCTACAATATTATTTACATAGGTTCAAAATAAACTGAATAACAGCTTCTTAGTTTAGGTTTTATCAAATTATAAAACCAAACTAATGTATTAATTGCAAACAAAATCACAATGCATAACATTTAAATTCATCACATTACATTAATGTGATAGATGTTATTGCTTTATAGATGAGATAATGTTTATGTTGGATTTGTAATTCAAGTTCAGATTTTGTGTTTCAGTTACTTGTTTGGTCCTTGCTATTCAGAAAATAATGTATCTCCATTTGCTATATCTTTATTACTGCTATGTATATATCTTTTAGAATGATTTTTAACCACTTTCTATTACATTCATGTGTCCTTTAATGTCCATGATACATACAGTGAAATAAGATATTATGTGATTTGGATGTTTTGTGAACACTGTGTTATACATAATCTGGTCCCGCTTTTTCTTTAAGTATCTCAAAGAAGCTTCATGTTTTAGCAGTGATAGTCAGTGTGCTCACAGGGATCCACTTCTGTGTTTGGTACTCAATCCAAGCCATTACCAATTTCTCCAAATCTGACACAGGTTCCTCATATATATATATATATATATAGGAGCTCTGGTAACATAGTGGCAAAGACACTTGCCTGCTAACCAGACAGCTGGCGGTTCAAACCCACCAGCCACTCCTCGGAAGGAAGGTTGGGCAATCCTACTTCCGTAGTGATACTGCCTCGGAAACCCAAGGAGGGGTCGCTATGAGTCGGGGCCGACTCGACGGCACATAACAACAACAACAACATATATATATATATGTATATATATATATATATATATATATACATATATATATATATATATTTGCTTTGTAGCTTTCAGTGGAGCAGATCCATGAATAGTTTGGAAATTTTTTTGTGTGTGTTTTTGAGTTTCATCATGATTGTGGAGTGAAACATGAATAAATAATAAGCAATTTAGCATGCACTGATTTTTCTACCTTTATGTTTTTAGTGAAGGAGCTGTGGTGGTATAGTGGGCAAGGCATTTGGTTGCTAACCAAAAGGTTGATGGTTCAAAGACAGCAGCTGGTCCACAGGAGGAAGATGAAACAATCTGCTCCTATAAAGATTTATAGTCTTGGAAAAAAAGTGATCCAACAGGGTCACTATGAGTCAGAATCGACTCAATGGCAGTGGGTTTTGGGTTTGGTTTGGTAGTTTAGTAACCTTTTGTTTTACTTCTAAATTGGTACTTTTCTTTGCCTCTTTCTGCTGCTATCACTAGCAATAATTTTGCAGCAATGAGTGCCATGATGCACTTCACAATGACATTTTCAAAAGCAAACAGTGAGATAATGTTAAAACACTCAAGAGAGGTGTGATACATGAGAGTGGATAGTGCTATCTATGAGGTGAAGCACATACTGTTATAGTGTAAAGTTTTTTAGAAAGAATTTACCAGAAAACAAACCCACTGCCTTTGAGTTGATTCTGACTCATAGTGCTCCTTTAGGGTCAGAATGAAATCATCCATAAGGTTTCCAAGACAGTAAATATTTATGAAAGCAGAATACTTCATCTTTCTCCCATGGAGCAGCTGATGAGGTCAAATTAATGATATTTTGGTTAGCAGCTCAAAGCTTTAAACACTATGCCACCAGAGCTACCTATTAAAAGTACCGAACCAAAACCAAACACACTGCCATAGAGTCAATTCTGACTCATAACAACTCCCATTTGGTCCCAGGCTCTAAATCTTTACAGAAGCAGACTACCTCATCTTTCTTCCATGGAGCGATTGGTGGGTTTGAACCACCAAACTTTGGGTTAGCAACCAAATGCCTTAAGCACTACACCACCAGAGTTTCTTATAGAAAGTTCAATACAGTACAGTACATATATAAGTGAGTAACATAAATATTTATTATGATTGTCAAGACATACATATTCTAGGTTCTATATGTACTGTAAATGCTTGATAGTGCAATCACTTTGTATACAAGAGACACAAGATACACATGTTGCCTGTGGGAAGGTGTTGCATTCCCTAGCTACCATACTCTGATCAGAACTTCTGAACTCTATTACAAAATTACGGGACCATGGATGGATGTATATGTGGTTTGTTATTGTCCAAATGAATATTATGCAGAGAATTGCTATATTTTAATGGACAAATCAATTCAGTAATGCACCCATCAAAGCCAATAATTACATATTATTTATAATTTCCAGAAAACAATTATAAGTCAGTGAGTGGGGAACAGTTAGGAAATATTCTACTTGAAATGTAAATATTTTGCTTTTTTTGTTTGTTCAGTTTGGTTTGGTTTGCTTCCAATCAGTGTAAATATACTAATATCTGTTTTATGATCACTTAAGTCTCCTAACTCTTCCTTTTTTTTTTTTTTTTTCTGAATTTAAACTGCAGAAGAGAAAATAATCAACTAAATTTAAGCTACTTACACTACACAATAGTTGGACTTTAGTTTAATTTACTACAGATAGGCTCATTGTTGTTATGTGCCACCAAGTCAATGCAAGCTCATATGACTATACAAAACCCACCCCTAAAACACCTGCTACTGACTGGTTGATTCGAACTCATGGCAACGCCATGTGTTACAGAATAGAACTGCTCCATAGGGTTTTCTTGGCTATAATCTTTAAAGAAGCAGATTGCCAGGCCTTTCTTCCTAGGTACCATTGGGTTAGTTCCAACTAATCCTTAGGTTAATAGTCAAGTGCTAACATATGACATAACCAAAAGACATTCTCATGTATATACAAGAATATAAATGCCCTCATATGGTACTGTTCATCTGTCTATCTATATATCTATCCTGTTGGCTCTGTTTCTCTAGAGAATCCTGACTAATACACTCAGTAACACCATTATATTCCATTGTTTAATAAATTCAGCTCAAACCACTAAACATTTGAAAATATTGTATTAATTTCACAAGGTAAATTTATCAGAACCCTTCCAAATGCTGTTTATGTTTCCAGTAACCTCCTAATATTTTTAATTCTGTTAACTAATTCAGGTAACAAACCATTTTCTGTTTCAAAATGTTGTTGTTGTTGTTAGGTGCCATCGAGTTGTTTCCAACTCATAGAGACCCCATGCACAGCAGAATGAAACACTGCCCGATCCCATGCCAGCTCCATGATCCCTGCTATACTTGAGCCAATCATTGCAGCCACTGTGTAAATCCATATCATTGAAGGCCTCCCCCTTTTTCATAGGCCCTCCACCCTACCAAACATGACATCCTTCTCCAGGGAATGATCCCTTTTGACAACATGACCAAAATAGGTGAGACGAAGTCTCGCCATTCTTGCTTCCAAGGAGGATGTCGGGTGCACTTCATCCAGGACAGATCTGTTAGTCCTTTTAGCAGTTCAAGGTACTTTCAGAATTCTTCGCCAGCACCACAACTCAAAATCATCAACTCTTCTTCAGTCTTCCTTATTCATTGTCCAATTCTCACATGCATACAAGACAATTGGAAAAATCATGGCTTGTGTCAGGCCCACATTAGTCCTCAAGGAGACATCCTTGCTCCTCAGCACTTGAAACAGTTCCCTCATGGTTGACTTTCCCAATGATACACATTGTCTAATGTCCTGACTGCCACTTCCATTGGCATCTACTTTAGAACCAAGCAATGTTAATTCTTTGACAACCTCAATCTTCTCTCCATTTATTGTGATGCTGCTCATTAGTCCAGTTGTGAGAATTTTTGTTTTCTTTATATTGAGACATAATCCATACAGCAGACTGTATTCTTCAACCTTCATCAGTAAGTGCCTCAAGTCATCCTCACTTTCAGCAAGCAAACTTGTATTGTCAGCATATCTCAGGTTGTTAATGATCCTTCCTCCAATCCTGATGCCACATTTTTCTTCATATTGTCCAGCTTCTCTGATTATTTGCTCAGCATATAGATAGAATAAATGTGGGGAAAGGATACAACCCTGACACACTTCCTTCCTTATTTTAAACCATGTAGTGTCCCCTTGTTCTGTTCAAACGACAGCCTCCTAGTCAGGGTACAGGTTCCTCATGAGTACAATCAAGTGTTTGGGAATTCCCATTCTTCCCAATGTTATCCATAATTTGTCATGATTCACACAATTAAATGCCTTTGCATATCATTAAAACACAAGTAAACATCTTTCTGGTATTCTTTGCCTTGAGCCAAGATCCGTCTGACGACAGCAATGATATCCCTTGTTCCACATCCTCTTCTGAATCCTGCTTGCACTTCTGAAAGTTCTCTGTCAATATACTGCTGCAACTGTTTTTTAATTATCTTCAGTAAGATCTTATTTGTGCATGATATTAATGATATTGTTCTATAATTTCCA
>NW_006922024.1:498562-499094 GCF_000298275.1 Orycteropus afer afer | reverse complement strand
CCTCTCCTCACCCAGATCCCTGTGGCTGATGGCTCCTCTGTCTGGGTTTTTATCCTCTTTCTCCTGCTCTGCCACCCTGCTGCTTTGGTTGTGCCTGAGTTCCCTGTCCTGACCTGGATCCCTGTGGCTGTTTCAAATAGAGCATTCAATATGTACGTTCTTCACATATGGAGTTAAGTCAGTGACATTAAATTGTATTCACCATGTTGTTAAATCATCACCCTTACCTATTTTTAAATTTCTCCATCACCCTGAACAAAATCTCAGCGACCCCTCAGGATTGAGTCCTCCTTTTCCCCTCCCACTTTCCTGCTCTGGAAACTACTAATAACCCCACTAATAACCTTTAGCTCAGCAGAGACATTTGCTTCTTCTTTACCTACAGTGCTCTGGTTTATAGCTCCTTTGATTCAAACCCCAGGAAAGGTCTAAAATTAAAAAAAAAAAAAAAAAAAATCCTTGAAATCTCCTCCCTTTATAGACATGTCGCGACTAATTCATTGTGAATTCCTGACAGAGTAGAGAGAGGAAG
>NW_006922024.1:495692-498107 GCF_000298275.1 Orycteropus afer afer | reverse complement strand
TTTCTTCATTTGATTTTCCTTCTAATCTATTTTTTTAATGGAAAAATAAATGAATTTGAATAAAATCCCATATTTTGTTATTTCCAATATATATTTTTTGCAATATGAATTTTACTCACCATAGTTCCATGTGTTAGTCTAACATAGTGCTTTTAAATAACTTCAGGGTAAATTTTATGGTTTCAAATGTTTTAGTTTAGTTTTGTTTTTATATCACCTTCAGCCTGCTGTGAGTCATTTTTCTTATAGTTAGAAAATCCATTCCTTTAAAGTTAATTGGCAATGACTCATAAAGTAATCTATCCTTACTTTTGCTAGATGGTTTATATCAATTATGTCCTAAAGAATATCAGGATAATTCAAAGCAACAAAACCAATGACCAAGGAAATAGTGAATAAACTGCATAAATGAAAATATTTCATAAGGTATTTGAGACTAAACAAGAGGTCATTAAAATAGAAAGAGGCTGTTGTAAAAAGTCTAACTTGAGGAAAGTAGAGGCTTATTTTAATAGAAGAAAGTTGCTATATTGCTATGGAAGCATGGAATTACTAGAGGAAAAGTAAATATTTGAGTTTTTCCCACCATAGACAAGACACAGGTCCAGGATGCATATTTCTAGCAAGACCATGTGACTGGTTTGAAAGGCTACCAAGATGAGAGTCAGGTGATGAGCATCATCCTGTGGTGCTAGGAAGTAGGAGCCAGATTTCCTGTAGAGATTAAAAAACAATAGGCAATCCAAATATTCATTTTTTTCTTTTTATTGTCATTAATCAAAAGCAACAACAACAACAAACCCACTGCCAACAAATTGATTCTGACTTATAGCCATTCCTCAGAAGGAAGGTTGGGCAATCTACTTCTGTAGTGATACTACCTTGGAAAATAAAGGAGGGGATGCTATAAGTCAGAGCCAACTCAATGGCAGTGAGTTTTGTTAACATAGTTACCCTATAGGACAGAGTAGAAGTGGCCCATAGGGTTTCCAAGGTTGTAAATCTTTACAGAAGCAGACTGACTCATCTTTTTCCCTCAGAGCAGCTGGTGGGTTACAACTGCCCACCTGATGGTTAACAAGGTGAATGCCTTAACCATAGGGCCACTTGTTATTACCAAACCTAACCAAACTCACTGCCATTGAGTGGATTACAACTCATAGTCACCCTCACTGGCTTTCCATGGTTACAAATCTTTACAAAAGCAGACTGTTTCATCTCCCAGGGAGCTGCTGGTAGGTTCAAACTACCACTGTTTGGTTAGCAGCCAAATGCCTTAACCATTACACCACCAGACCTCTTTCACTTGTCATTACACACCGGCAATTTCAAACAATATTGTGATCAGGATGATAAAATACTTCTCCCAATCATGGTGAATTGTTCTCATGGCCATTCTCCCTTGTACGTCCCTGGTCGGAGTCAGAAATGGATTCTATAACGTGTGCTGCTCCTGGCCCATTTGATTGTAGGACAAATGTGGAATCCATTAGCTTTCCATGGTCACTTTTTTATCCTTTCTACTCTCACAGGTATGAGTTGAGAAGGAAAGAATTTCTGACACTTCCACAGGTATTACTTAAATGGATTTCATAATAATCCATGTTTTCTTGATAAACACACATAAGGGTTGAACCTGCAGCAAAACTAGAACATTGAAAAACTTTATTTTAGTTGATTTCTTAAGATGTTGAAAGCATATTTTTAAATGTTAAATGTTAGTAAGAGATATGGAGACTGGCTGAGGGGGAAGAAAAAAAAAAAGCTTGAATCTTTCCTGAGATTAGCTTCTCCTGGGTCTGCAATTCAAAAAAATTATAACTCTGCCTGATCCTGCAACATCCTCACAGTCTTTGATATGCTTGATCTCATCACCGAAACCACTGTGTTAATCCATCTCCTTTGAGTATCTTCCCCTTTTTCCCTGACCCTCTACTTTACCAAGCATGTATCCTTCTCTGGATACAAGACATGATATCTGTCTTAGTTTCCTAGGGCTGATGTAACAAAATCACACAAAGTGGAATTTACGAGTTTCAGAGTCCTTGAGTCTAGAAGTGAGTTCAAGGTCTTGCTTTTTCACTCTAGAAGAAATTCCTTCTCTATCTTCTACTTCTTGTAACTTCAGCCATCTATCTCTTGGTGTTCCTTGACTTGTAGCTGTATCTTCACATGGCATCTTCCCTGTGTGATTCTGTCTCTTGTTCCTTGCTTTTAACAGATACTACTTAGAAACGATTAGGGCACACCCTACTACAGGAAGACCTTTCTAAATTAACTAATCACAAAAAAGAATATCCCTTTATCCAAATACAAAATCACATTCATCTGTACAGAGGTTAGTATTATAAAGTTTTTTTTTTTTTTTTTTGTGGGGGGAATTCTAGATCAGCACTTTTATTTTGTTTATTTTTA
>NW_006922024.1:479827-495584 GCF_000298275.1 Orycteropus afer afer | reverse complement strand
AAAGAATATCAGGAGGTATGCACATAGCAAATACTATTTTGTGAAACCTCCATCTTGGTTAAATACGTGTGTGTGTCATGATGCCAATATATCTTTTGCTGCAGTCACCCTACAGAACTAAAGCTGAGGTCTAGGGACACAAAAATGCAGAAAAAGCAGGGAGGCAGACAACCTGGGTCAAGATGACAACTTTTAATGACATGGCCAACACCCATAATCACACTTGGCTACTTCAAAACAACTTGATCTTTGGAGCTAGATCTTCTACAGAGTCACCAACACAGGTAAGAAACACAGGCAATACTCCTGCTTCTAGGAAGAGGAGAAAAACAGCTATGGCTCATAATCAAAATACTTATTCCTCTTTAAATAAAAACTTGAATTTGCTCTGGCCTCCAAAAAGGCTCTAATCTCAGGCTGGCATTACTTTTCAAGAGAGGCTCTCTTCCAGTAGGGCCAGTTTTACACGGAGGTAATCTGGCCAGATCAGGCATGCCAGTCCTTCAGCAGTTTCTAATACATGGTATGTACAACTAGGTTTGTGCAGGTAGGAAACACATGTGACAGAGAACCACTTTCATGGTGCTGGTTTGGTGGTGTTTCTTCACTGGATTTTGGTGAAAGCTTCATGGATAGAGGTGGCCACTTACTCTAGGTTTTTTAGGTGATGAGGCCACACATGTTGATCTGACCACTTGGCAGCAGATAGATGTTTTTTCATTGACCAGATAGTCAACCTGCTTAGGGTTTAAGCCAGTGAAACTGAACATCCCAATTTCCTCCGTGATGTGATTCCAGGTACCAGGGGTCTCGAGGGCTTCTAATCATGCTCTGAGTTCTGATCTCATTGTCAGAATCGGGTCAACTGTTGTTTTCACATTACCTCTCCATTCCTTAAAGAGCTCTCAGGTTTGGAAAGGGTACATAACAAAATTCATGCTCCCTGAGCGGGAGGATTGGACCAAGTAATCTGCACAATCTTCTCCATCTGGGAAAGGACCCGCAGGATGCTATCGTTATCTTTTCCCACCGCAGTCAGATTCCCCACTCTCTCATTGTAGAGCCAGAAATTCTTGGAGGACTGTGCGCAGAAGAGCTCAAAGCCTTCAGATACAAAATAGTGAACGGCCCAGGCGTCTCTCACTAGGTCTCCAGATGGGAAGCCCTGATAGACGGAGTCAAAGAAGGGAACAGAAACCGGCGCTTCATGAAGGAGACGACGTGCTTCCACTGCTCCGGAGTCCGGTCGGTCCCAGTTGGATGGTATACACAGGCATGTAAAACAAAGATGGAGAACTCAGGAGCACTCTCCAGATCATTCAGGAGACCCTGCCCCCAAAGACTGCACAGCTCCTACCCGCTTCTCCTTGAGAGCAGGGCTGTCATCCCCGAGAGCAAGGCGGGAAGCACAGGTCCGGAAGTCTGCTAGGCCCAGGATCTAAAGATACTCGTGGTTTAGGCGGCTGTTGTTAGCAATCTTCTGCTGGACCATCCTCACTACTGGCAGAACCCACAGCTGACAATCATCAGTGAGATATGCTCCCATTCCTAGGTTGACCTTGTGGGGGTCGTAATCCTCCCAGAAGTTGGCCTTGAGCTTAAACAGAAGGACCGGCTGGTCCTGCGGAACCTTGGCAAAGACCGACGGAGGCACCATCACAAGAGGACCGGAATCTGTCCAGAGCTCTCATTCAACTCCTGGAGATGCTGCTTTGTCTGGTTTCAGTATTGTAATATTTTTTTAGGGAAAAACAATTCAGTCAATAATAGATCCTCATAGACATAGTGGAGTGTGTGCATTTGTGTTCGTGTGCAGAGGAAAGAGAATAAATTTCATTTTAATAGTTCTGTATTACCTGGGAAGCTCGTGAATTTTAATATTTCCAAGCATGCTTGAATATCATATAGGAATATTCAAATTTTAAATATATACATTTTTTCTAAAAGGAAAATAAATTGTTGATGACAAAACTAATGGCTAAATATGTATATATATATATATATACAGAGAGAGAGAGAGAGAGAGAGAGAACTTTATGTTTAGAAACTGTATATAATCTTTTCTTACAGGATCCCATGACTCAAAAAATTCATCTGTCATCTGCTTCAATGTCCTTTCAGTTGTGGAATCATTGGCAATACCTGATATACATATGAAAACAAAAACCAAACTCACTGCCATTGAGTCGGATCTGAATCCTAGCAACCCTCCTTGGGTTTCCCAGGCGGTATCATTACGGAAGTACATTGCCCAACCTTCTTTCCAAGGAGAGGCTGGTGGGTTTGAACTGCCAGCCTTCTGGTTAGCATTCAAGTGCCTTAGGCACTATGCCACCAGAGCTCCCTGGAATACATATAGTAAAGAGAAAAATTTACCTTTCATAATATTTATACCATTGATGTCCACTACCACATTCTGTGACATTAGAATTACTCTCTGCTATTCGATATGGTAGCCACTAGCCATATGTGAATATTGAGAACTTGCAATATGACTAATGCAAGTAACTAAAATATCAATGTTATACTTTTAACTGATTGGAATTTTCATAAGAGTCTAGTTGCTACTGTATTGTTCAATGCAGTACACCATGTTTTGTGTAAAATATACTCATTTTGTAAGATCTTTTCTCTCTTTGAGACTGTATGAACACTAGGTAAAGCTACTTTCCATTTCATACTTTAGACAAGATAGACTAGACTATTTAATTAAGTAATATACTGTAAAATTCCAGTGGTTTTAAAAAATCAAGTGTTTAATTCTCTGTCATTCTAAGCCCACTAGCTACTTGATGGGTCTGCACAGAATTCTGGTGCTTGTTAAGACACAAAAGTAGCGTCCACTTTTACTTTATAGCTTGACTGTCTTATCTTATGGTCTCAATGGCTGCTGCAGCCATTAAAGGGACAAAGTGGAAAACTCACACTGGCTCCTAGTAGAAGTGATACATGCCACTTTCCCTCATAGTTCATTAGGCAAGACAGTTACATGGCTGTAAAGAAACTCCTGGAAGGCTAGGAAAGCTTCCCAAATCCTAAGACACAAAGGAGAGCATGTTAAGGTGAGCACAAGTAACCATTACTATTCTATATGTTAGCTGTTTGGCTGGGTGATTATGAACATATCATCAGACTAAGTTTTATTTTCTCCTTCCTTTAAAACAGGAGTATGAAAGCTGATCTTTCAGAGTTACTGTGTGGATTATATAGGATGTTCTTATGTAAATTACATAGCACAGAATCTGGATCTTGACAAATGTTCAATAAATGTTAGTTCTGAGTGTTCTTTGAGTAATTTTTTACTTTTGGTGCTGCTTTTTACTTTGGCTCTGTTTAAATGCAATAGTAGAATATTATCCATTTTCCATATCACTTAGTGGTATGTTTGAAATTTTTTTCTCATATGAATGAAAAATTATTCACTGAAGAAAAAAAATTAAATAATTGTGAAATATGATAAATCTCAGAATATCAATTAATGTAAACCATGTATAACTACCTAGTTGTAAGCATACCTGGTAACTGAATTAATATAGAAGTACATATGAAGATTGAACGAATAAAAAACCGAATCTATATTCTTAATAAAATTGTATTTTCACTTTCTTCTGTTCAATAATAAAAATTCCATAAATTTACAAAATAGAACCATGTAGTATTTTCAGGTTTGGTGTGGACAATTTTGGGGTAATTTAAATAGGGATTAACAATGTATAATGAATGTTGTTGTTGTTGTTATGTGCCTTCGAGTCAGCCCTGACTCATAGAGACCCCTCCTTGGGTTTCCGAGGCAGTATCACTAAGGAAGTAGGATTGCCCAACCTCCCTTCTGAGGAGTGGCTGGTGGGTTTGAACCCCCAGCCTTCTGGTTAGCAGTCAAGTGCTTTAGCCATTATGCTACCAGAGCTCCTGTATAATGAATACTCAAGTAAATATTAGAATGAAAACATGTTTGTATAGCTAGAGAGCAAGATCCAGCTGTTCACAGGCAGATCTAAATTATGCAATTTTATTTTAGAAGATATGTGACCTTTCTGTTTTTATTATTTTGGAAATAGTTTCTTTTCACTACTTTGATAAGGAAATATTATGTGTGTGTATTTATCACTAATGAATTGCATCTATGGATTAATTTTGAAATAATATCTTAGTAATAATGCTCTTTCAATCCACTATCATAGAATACTTATAATTTTATTTAAATCTCCTTTAATTTTCCTCAGAGTCACTGAGCGGTGCACATGGTTAATGCCCCTACTCAGTTGCTAATGGAAAGTTTGGTGATTACAGTCCATGAAGAACTGAAAGCCAAACTCACTGCCATCAAGTCAATTCTGACTCATAGAGATCCACACTGGGTTTCCAAGGTGGTAAATCTTTATGGAAGTAGATTGCCCCATCTTCCTTCTGTAGAGTGGCTGGTGGGTTTGAATTAGCAGTCAGATGCCTTAGGCCCTGTGCCACCAGAGCTCCTTAAGTCTATGCAGAAGGACCTCAGAAAAAATGGCTGCTATTGTACTTCAGAAAAATCAGCCGTTGAAAACCCTATGGAGCACAGTTTTTCTCTGACACAAATGGAGTCAGACTTCAGTTGGAACCAACTCTATGGCAATTGATACTAGTATTTTTATTTTGTTGCCTCTAATCGGTTTCAAACTAGTATTCAATATTATAAAGTTGCTTGATGAGTGTCTGCTACTTTACTAACAATTCAACAGCACAAAGGTTATGTTCGTTCATATGAATATTCTGCACCTGGAATAAAACTCACTCCCCAGGGCTGGCTCTCAGCCCAATCGTTAACAAGATGTACATGCAGACCACTCAACCCAGGATGACACACCCACATATACTATGGTAATACATCCCTTAGAGCAATAGACCACCAGGCACCAGAGGGACAATATTCACACTGAGGAAATGCAGGACAAACTGGAGTGCATAACTATAAGGGACACAGGAGGAGGGTTACTGGGCAGGGAGGGGAGGACCCTGGGTTAGGGTAGGGCATGGTAAATGGGGAAGTGAAACTAAATGTACATGTAATGTCGAATGGAAAACAAACTCTTAAAATAAATAATAAAGATTTATTGCCTCCGAAAACTAATGGGGGTCACATGAATCAGAATCAACTAGATGGCAGTGGGTTTATATATATTATATAAAAGTCATGCGTGGAAGGATAAATATTTAATAAATTATTCTTACTTATTCATCAAGGATATTCTTAAAAAAAAAAAAAAAAAAGACAAAAACAGAGAAGCTCATTTGAGTTTTTGAAACTAAGATTGCCTAAACAATATTATGCATCCCAAAGGTAGAGTGGAAGCTGAGAAGAGTTTTTAGTCCCAATACGTTGACGATAGGAGCCCTAGCGTCACAGTAGTAAAGCAGCTTGGCTACTACTCAAAAGCTTAGTAGTTTGAACCCACCAGCCACTGCATATGAGAAAGATGTGACAGTCTGCTTCCATAAAGATGTATACCCTTGGGAACCCTATGGGGAAGTTCTACTCTGTCTTACAGGGGCACTGTGAGTGAGAATTCACTAGACAACACTGGGTTTTCATTTTGGATGTTGAGCACATTCCCATGCCTTTAGGTCAACATTTTACTTTAACAGTAAATTTTGGAGTCATCCTGATAAAAGTTCCTTTTCCACCTGCCCAATTTCCTTACATTCACTTTCTCCTTACACACAAGTGCACACAGACACAAAAACACTCCTTTATGTTTTTTTTTTTTTCTATTTCTTTTTCTCAGAATGTGGTTTTTAGGGTACAAATAGTTGTAACCCTAGTTTGAACAAGATATTCTCCAAAAAGGTCTATACTGTTATTACATGATCTTAGCACTATTTTTCTCTAATAAATAGCTTGAGAGTGAGACTGCTATGAATAAGCAAAATCTAATGCTGAAAGATTATCTTATACCTGAAGTATTTCATCATCAGAGTTTGCATTTTCTACTAAGCTACTATCTATCTCCATCACTACTATCCAAAATGTAATGGTTCTTATCATGCACAAACTTGAAAAAGAAAAGTCTTTAAAAAATTTTAAATGTCTCCTAATATATGACATAATGTTTTCCCTGATAAATTTTATATTCCTTAGAGTATAAATATTTTTAAAGCAATACTACTCCCAACATATTATTGGAAATCAAAGTTTCCTAAAATATAAATAATAAAATATTAATATAAAGGACTCAATCTTATTTAGGAAAAGTCTGGCGGTTCAAATCCACTAGCCATTCCTTGGAAAGAAAATTGGGCAATCAACTTCCATAGAGATACCACCTCGGAAACCCAAGGAGGGGTTGCTATAAGTAGAATTGTAGGATAACAGTGAGTTAGGTTTTTTTTTGTTTTTTTTTGGTTTTTAAGTGGCACAAACAATGTAGTGTTCAACTGCTAGCAGAAAGATTGGCAGTTTTAGTCCACTCAGGGGCACCTCAAAAGAAAGATCTGATAATCTACTTCCAAAAAACTATTATAAACCCTATGGACCACTGTTTTACTGTGACACACATGGGGCTGCCATAAAATAGAATCAACTTAATAGTGACTGGTTAATCCTATTTTGGAAGAAAGATATGCCTTGTAGATGCCACTTTATTGGGTGTGTGGGAATCTGTATCTGTGTGTGTACAGCTGTTTCATTAATTTTTCATACTTATTTAATCACTTTGTTATACTAAAATTTGATCCGTACAATGAGTATGAGTGACTATCAATATGAAGAATTTCCTTGCATTCCAAGTTCTTACAAAATCTGTTACTAAGTATATAATTTTCTTCTAAAACTTAATAAAATATGTTTGAATGTCTAAACCAAAATCACCTTTAAGTGTGAAGATATGTACAACACACAATGAATCTCTAATTTGTTTCTTTTGAAAATGATAAGATTTTAAGAGTGAATTCAGTTCTCTTAACCTGAATTTCATGTTGGCAAAAGCAGAGACACATAAATAGTGAATGGAAATTACATTTGTTATGACATTGATAGTCTCTAAAGGAAACATTTCGATAAAGCATGACTTTCAAATCCTCTATTTTCACATAAGTATCTAAGCAAAATTACCAGTTCGTATTTAATCCAGACAGTCCTGGGCCTTACACGTGCAACTTTCAAGATACATATAGGCTCTGTATAGTCACAAGTGTCAAATTTAAATATGACCATAAACCATTAGTCCCAATCTGTGTGTATATGAAGTTAATCCCTTACCACAAATTCTAGCATAATTTTTCACACCCATTTTAGGGTAAGAAATATACATACACCATAGATAATAAATGAAATAATTATATCTATATAAAAGATATGTAAAAATATTTATACTTTAAAAGTAATTTTTTAAAAAAATTACCAAAAAAATGAGGATTTTTAGATTACATATCAAATTCAGCACAAAAATCTGCCTATCTTCTTTCTCAAGTTCTCATTAAATGCCAGTTTAATGAGTTCCATGTAGCTGAAAAAATAAATAAAAAGTTTATACCAAGACTAACAGTATTGAAAACATAGCAGATAGGTATTGCACAGAAGTTAATTACAGGTGATATAAATCATGTTGGATAGTACAGGAAGTGTTTAATACAAGAAATGTGCTAAAGCCAAGAATGTTGGAAGGTGTGAAAAATCAAGCATTATTGTGGGCCTTCGATAGTGACTTCCAAAAGTGTAATTGAATCCAGCATCACAACTGTTGCCTGCTGTTCCTGGAGCACTCTTGCATGCTTGGGTATGAGAATTAGGAGACTGCTACTGGATCTATAAGCTTTAGAATAAGGATGTCTCTGCTACAATTCTCACCAGCATTGTATGGATTTGAGCACCCAGCCTACCTCAATCAATTCAACTCAATTCTGAGTTCAAGACTTGCTCTCAAGAGGACATAATTTACAGAATGTAAACCTCAAGGAAAATTATTTTTAGTTATTTTCAAGCCATTTCATATAACTTTACAGCTTCTGAAATACAGGAAGGTACATTAGAAAACAGTTGGACTACAGGTTTCTTGAGCCAAATTTGCTTACCTGTCAGAGGTTCTGAGTTAGAGATTTGAAAAAGAAAAAAAAAATTAAAATATAGAAATCAAGAGATTAAATTGTCAGAATAGCTGAAATGAAAAACATTAACAGAAAAAAATAACTATTTTCTTGAGAGTCTGGTGGCATAGTGCCTAAGACATGTGACTGCTAACCAGAAAGCTGGCAGTTCAAACCCACCAGTCACTCCTCAGAGGAAGATTGGGCAATCTACTTCTGTAGTGATACTGTCTTGGAAGGCTAGGGAGGGGTTGCTATGAGTCAGATCAGACACAGCAGCAGTGAGTTTGGTTTTTGGTGAGAGGTAACCTTAGAAAAAATTTAAATTATCAGAAGTGAGATATAGTACAATAATTTCAGTAATTAATTAAAAATTAAATTGAGAGTTGTTGATTTCTGCCAGTGCTGCCTAAACTCAAAAAGTGGAATCAATTCCATTTAAAGATGCCTATAACATTTTTCTCTAAGTAACACAGATATAGGATCAATTGTTGTTGTTGTTAGGTGACGTCAAATCAGTTCTGACTCATAGCAGTCCTATGTACAACTGTCTGGTTCTGTGCCAGCCTCATGATCCTTGCTATACCTGAGTGAATTGTTACAGGCACTGTGTCAATCCATCTCTTTGAGGATCTTCCCGTTTTTAACTAACCCTACACTTTACCAAGTATGACATCCTTCTTCAAGAAATGGTCCCTTCTTACAATATGACCAAAGTAGGTGAGACAAAGTCTTGCCATTCTCACTTCTTCACTTCTAGCTGCACTTTTTCCAGGACAGACTTGTTAGTTCTTCTTGCAGTCCATGGTATTTTCAGTGTTCTTTGCCAACACCACAACTCAAAAGCATCAACTCTTCTTCAGTCTTCCTTATTCGTTGTCCAGCTCTCACATGCATATGAAGTGATTTAAAATACCATGGCTTGGGTTAGGTGAATCTTAGTCTTCAAAGAAATATCTTCACTCTTCATCACTTGTAAGAGGTCTTTTGCAGCAGATTTGCCCAATGCAATACTTCATCTAATGTCTTGACTGCTGCTTTTATTGCTGTTGATTGTAGAATTAAGTAATATGAAGTTTCTAACAACTTCAATCTTTTTTCCATCTCCAGTGAAGCTGTGTATTGGTCCAGTTAGGATTTTTGTTTTCTTTATATTGAGGTGTAATCTGTACTGCATACTGAAGTCTTCAATTTTCATCAGTAAGTGCTTCAAGTCATCCTCACTTTCAGCAAGCAAAGTTGTGTTGTCTGCATGTCGCAGCTTTTTACTGAGACTTCCTCCAATCCTGATGCCATGTTCTTCTTCATATAATCCAGCTTCTTGGATTATTTGCTCAATAGGATCAATATTTTCTTATATTTTACTCTGGGTTCTCTCCTACAGTTTCATTCTAAAGTAAGCAATAGTTAATCACAATATGCAAATACTGATGATGAGCTTTAAATACAGGTACATGATGCTTCATTTTTACTTGGATCCAAAATCAATGCCCATGAAAGCAGCAGTCAGGAAATCAGATGATGTATGGCATTGGGCTGCAAAAGTTCTCCCTGGGGTGTTTAAGAGCAAAGGTATCACGTTGAAGACTAAAGTGCACATGACTGAAACCATGGCATTTTCAGTAGTCTCAATGAATGTGAGAGTTGAGTAATGAATGGGGGGGGTACTACAGAAGAATTGATGCATTTGAATTGCAATGTTATAGAAGAATATTGAATATACGACGGACTTATAAAAGAACAAACAAATCGGTCTTTGAGGAAGTAGGCTTGAATGCTCCTTAGAAGTGAGAATGGCCAGACTTCATCTCACGTATTTTGATCATATTGTCAGAAAGGACCAGTCCCTTGAGAAGGATATCATTCTAGGTAAAACAGAAGGTCAGTGAAAAGGGGAAAACCCTTAATAAGGTAGACCTAACAGTGGCCATGATGATAGACTAAAATGTCAATGATTGTGAGGATGATGCAGGACCAGGCTGTGTTTCATTCTGTTGTACATAGTGTTGCTGTGAGACAAAATCGACTTTACAACAAAAAACAACAATGTGTGAAGCTTAATGCCCATGCTATGTTCTATCAGGTAGGATGTTATGTAATTTTGATATTATTCAAACATATATGTTGTGGGATATGGGCCTTCCAGGCACACTGGTTCAAGGACTGCTATGTGGCATATAGCCCATGTCCCAGACAGCTACTTCTATGAATGCTTCTGGTGAGTGTTTAGCCAGTCCTGCTGGCTGTGACCATCTTCTCTACTCAGCCAGCTGCAGGGAAGTTCAGATCACCTGTGAGAACATATTCAAGGAAGGCAAAGTGATTGCAAAGGGGACAGAAGGCACCTGATCTAGACTAGGATGCCCAGGGCATATACTTTTCCATCCAGGCTCTATAGGACCACATCAGGCAAAACATGGGAACTAGACCTACAAGTCATTTGAACAAAGAGGGAGCAGGGTTGGGAGTTTGGGCCTGGGTATTCATCCATGGAGACCAGAGTATTATTAGGATGTTATTGTTACTATTAGATTCTATTGAGTCAGCTCCTACTCATGGTGACTTAATGCACAACAGAATGAAAACTACCTGGTTCTGCACCATCCTCACAATCTATGCTACGCTTGAGCTTAAGATCGCAGCCACTGACTCAATCCATCTTGCCTAGGGTCTTCCCCTTTTGAACTGACCCTCTACTATACCAAACATGATACCCTTCTCTAGGGACAGGTCCCTTCTAACAACATGAACAAAGTACATGAGATGAAGTCTGGCCATTCTCACTTCTAAGGAGTATTCTGGCTATATTTCTTCCAAGACAGATTTGGTCACTTTTCTGACAGTTCCTGGTATTTTCAGTATTCTTTTGGCAACATAACAATACAAATGCATCAATTCTTCTTAGTCCTTCTGTATTCATTGCCCAGCTAAGACTACAGACAACACCATGACTTGAGACAGGCATACCTTAGTCTTTCAAGTGGCATCTTTGTTCTTTAACACTTTAAAGAGGTCTTTAGAAGCAGATTTGTCCAGTGCAATACACCATCTGATTTCTTGACTGCTGCTTCCATGGGCATTGATTGTGAATCCAAATAAAATCAAATTCTTGATAACTTCAATCTTTTCTCCATTTATCATTTTTCTTATTGGCCCAGTTGTGAGGATTTTTGTTTTCTTTATGTTGAGTTGTAATTCATTCTGAAGGCTGTAGTCTTTGATCTTCATCTGTAAATGCTTCAAGTTCTCCTCACTTTCAACTAGCAAGGTTATGTCATCTGTGTATCCTAGGAGGCTAACTAGTCATCCTCCAATCCTGATGCTGTGTTCTTCTTCATATTGTCCACCTCCTCAGCTTATTTGCTTTGGATATGGACTGAGTAAGTATGGTGAAACTTTTGAATCTTAACACACACCTTTCCTGATTTTAAACCATGCAGTATCTCCTTGTTCTGTTTGAACAACTGCCTCTTAGTCTATGTACTGGTTCCACGGAAGCACAATTAAGTGTGTAATACTTAATAGGAATTAAGTAATTCCTATTCTTTGCAATATTATCCATAATTTGTTATGATCCACACAGTCAAATACCTTTACATAGACAATAAAACACAGGTAAACATCTTTCTGGTATTTTTTGTTTTCAACCCACACCCATCTGACATCAGTACTGATACCCTTCGTACTATGTCCTCTTCTGCTTCAGGCTTGAATTTCCAGCAGTTCTCTGTCATGTACTTCTATAATCATTTTTTAACTCTCTTTTGAAATACCCTATCTGTATGTGACTTTAATGATATTATTTGATAACTTTTGCATTCTGTTGGATAACTTTTCTTTGGAATAGGCACAATTATGGATCCCTTCCAGTTCATTGGCCTGTTTTCCAAATTTCTTGGCATAGTCAAATGAGTACTTTTAATGTTACATCTGTTTGTTGACATATCTCAATTAGTAGTCAGAAACTCCAGAGCCTTATTTTTCACCAAGGCCTTCAGTGCAGTTTGGACTTCGTCCTTCCACATCGTTCATTCTTTATCAAGTTGTTGCTGTTGTTGTTATGTGCTGTCGAGTTGGACTCGACTCATAGCGACCCCTCCTTGGGTTTCTGAGGCAGTATCAATACGGAAGTAGATTGCCCAAACTTCCTTCCAAAGAGTGGCTAGTGGGTTTGAACCTTCTGGTTATCATATGGTACCTCTAAAAAGTTTGAGCATTGGTCAATTCTTTTTGTTACAATGCTCTGTGCATTTCTTCCATCTTCTTTTTATGCTTTCTGTATCTTCCAATATTTTGCTAATAGAATCCTTTAATAATTGCAACTTGAGACTTGATTTTTTTCTTTAGTTGTTCCAGCTTGAGGAATGCCAAGTGTGTTCTTCCCTTTTGGTTTTCTAACTCCAGGTACTTGCACATTCCATTATACTACCTCTTTCTTTCTTTTTTTTTTTTTCCCTTGAGCCACCTTTTGAAATCTTTTGCTCAGCTCTTTCACGTCATCATTTCTTCCATTAACTTTAGCTGCTCTCCATTCAAGAGCAAGTTTCAGAATCACTTCTGATGTCCTAACTCAAACTCACTGCCATTGAGTTGGATCTGACTCATAGTGACCCCTCCTTGGGTTTCTGAGGCAATATCACTATGGAAGTAGATTGCCTAACCTTCCTTCTGAGGAATGGCTGATGATTTTTTGTCTTTTCTTTCTTTTCTGTCTTTTAATGAACTTTTGCTTTCTTCATGTATGATGTCCTTAATGTTCTCCTGCAACTTGTCTGGACTTCGGTCATTAGTGTTCAATATGTCAAACCTATTCTTGGTTGCTATGAGTCGGGTTTGACTTGATGGCACATAACAACAACAACAATATTCTTGACATGTTCTTAAGATATACTTAAGAGAATACTTTGGCTCATGTGGACTGGTTTTAATTTTCTTTAGCTTCAACAGGAACTTGCATAGGAGCCATTGATGGTCTAGTCCACAGACAGTTCCTGGCCTTGTTCTGACTGATGATGTTGAGCTTCTTCATTGCCTCTTTCCCCCCATGTAGGGGATTTGATTCCTATGCATTCCATCCAATGAGGTCCGCATTTACCATTGCTCGCTATGGTGTTGATAAAAGCTATTTGCAATGAGTAAGATGTTGGTCTTGCAATATTCTTTCATGGAATCTCCTGTGTTTTTTCTATCACCATGACCACATTTTCTAGCTGCTGATCATTCTGTGCATCCAACGTTTGCATTCTAAACTCCAGTAATTAACAGTGCATCTTGACTGCATATTTGATCAATTTCAGACTGGTAAAATTTCAGATGCTGGTAAATATCTTAAATTTCTTCATCTTTATCATTACTGATTGGTGTGAAAATTTGAACAGTATTCATATTAACTGGTAGGCATATGGTTATTTTCTTATCATTGACAGTGTTGTACTTCAAGATAGATTCTGAAATGTTCTTTTTTGTGGTGAATGCCACACCATTCCTCTTTAATTTGTTATTCCTGGCACAATAGACCATATCATTGTCTGATTCAAAATGGCCAATTCCATTCAATTTTAGCTCATTAATACCTATAATATTAATCTTTATGCATTGCACTTCATTTTGGATAAGACACCCAAAATTCCTAGATTCATACTTTGTTTATTCTATATCCCAATTATTAATGGATGTTTGCAGTTGTTTATTTCATTTTGGTTGCAAACAAAGGTCCCAAAAGATGTAGCCCATCCACATCATTAAGATTGACTCTACTTTGAACAGCCACCTCTTCCACAGTCACATTTTGAGTGCTTTCAAACCTGAGGGGCTATTTTTCTAGCACTGGATCAGACAGTATTCTACTGTTATTTGTAATGTTTTCACTGGCCTATTTTTTCAGATGTAGATCACCAAGTCTTCCTTCCTAGTCTGTCTTAGTCTGGAAGTTTTGCTGACACTTGTTTACCATGGGTAACCCTGGTCATGTTTGAAATACCAGTAGGAGAGCTTCCAGCATCACAGCAACATGTAAGCCACCACAGTGAGGCAAACTGACTGTCAGGTCATGGTCATCTCTTTAGGGAAAATTTAGTGTGTCTTGACTGAGTGTTATTATTAAAAAAAGTCATAAAAGTATTCACCAAAATTAATGAAAAACAATACTACTCACATAGGTAACACCTATGAAATGGCATTAAGGTAAAATGGAGGAAGAAAACTTTTTATTTTTCATGTAAGTAAGTGTATTTTCTTAAAAAAAAACTATGATTATCTCCAGTCTTACTTGCTGCAACTGGCCTCTCAGGTATTCCATATATTTTCAGCAAAAGGTGTGAGATCTAGTTTTTCCCTCTGCACTGACTCCATCCTTAAGAAGGAATAGCATAATTATTTCAGCATTTCCTAAATCTTAACCTTGGATCATTGCTGTCTTTGTCTACTCATTCATTCTAGATGAATGTATCCATTGAATTTAGCAACTGCCTATGTGATAGTGAGCCCCTTCTCTTTCTGTTTAGCTCAAACTCTGATACAGAGGTTTCTAATGGTCCTATCTAACTTGTAAACCCACTGTTATCTCAAACTTATCAATGCAGTATTAACTATATCTTAGGTCACCTATAACCTAAGAAAACAAGTGATCATAGTTGACACCTCTGCCATACAACAAATTGTTTACCAAATTCTTCTGATTTTTGCCAATATTCATCAGTCTTTTGTATTCTCATTTCCTATTTTTATTGTATTGTTTTAATTTCTGTATTTATTGTGTTGTTTCATTTTCTCTATTTATTGTATTATGTTAATTATTGTGTTTCATCTTTTTGTCTTAGACCTCTGAAGAAACACCCACTTTCCTATATTCCTTGTTTTTTGTCTTCCCTGTCTTAGAGCTATTTGCTATATAGCCATCAAAGACAAATTCTACAATGTTTCTTCTCCATAGTGAAGATTTCAATGGATCCCTACCTGTTGAAATAGGTAAGAATTATCTGACATTATCTATAACCTCAGGCATCTTTTTTTTTTTTTTTCTCACATTCTTCTGTGTATTTTGTCTATTTTGTGTTAACAACAACTCAAAGTGCTTCTCTTCTTCTTGACTTCCTTATTACGCCCTTCTCACTGCCGTATTCCTTACTTTCCAACCTGTTCTAAAGAGCTCTTCATGACTTACTCTTCGTAATTTGGGCTATCTACTTCCGTAGGGATACTACCTCAGAAACTCAAGGAGGGTCACTAGGAGTCAGATCTCACTCCGTGACAGTGAGTTTTGTTTATTTTTTTGTTAAATACTTACATATTATACTGTGTGCATAGTACTCATTTTAATTTCCAGGTTACCTTAGAATAGTTGTTTTCATGGGTCTATTTTTGAACAAGAGCACTATGATCTTGGGTTATAAGTCTGTATCTTAATTATCTCTTATCTTTGTAGCACTTCAAATCAATGCTTGTCAAATTAATTAATTAATAAGTGAAAAAATGATCCATTGATGATTATTCTATCACTGGACATTGCATACTTGCACTACTAAGTACTTAAATGAACGTTTTATGTATATCATGTTGTTGTTGTTGTTGTTGTTGTTATGTGCCGTCGAGTCAGACCTGACTCATAGCTACCCCTCCTTGGGTTTCCGAGGATGGGAGCTCTGGTAGCATAGTGGCTAAAGCACTTGACTGCTAACCAGAAGGCTGGCTGTTCAAACCC
>NW_006922024.1:477528-478951 GCF_000298275.1 Orycteropus afer afer | reverse complement strand
TTTCGGAGGCAGTATCACTATGGAAGTAGATTGCCCCACCTTCCTTCCGAGGAGTGGCTGGTGGATTTGAACCACCTACCTTCTGGTTAGCAGTCAAATGCCTCAGGCACTACACGACCAGAGCTCCCAAAAGGACCTTTAGTCTTATTTTTTAGGAAAAATTTCAGTACCTCAAATATGGTGCAACAATTGTATAATCAGTATGAATAAAAATACTATTGCCTAATTACTTACTTTCAGAAACAATTCTTTAAAGATCATTGAAACTTATCCAACAATCTGTTTATGGCATTGTAGTGTTTTATAAATACTAATTTATTATTACACATTTGTAAACATTAACTCAATAATTCCTCATAGCAGTCCTATGAAATAGGGAATATTATCATCTGCACTTTTTCACAGAAAAGTCTGGCAAAGACAGTTTAATATAGTTGCCCAGGTCACAAAATTAACAGATGACAAAGCCAAAATTTCATCTTGGTCAGTCTAGGATCAGTGTTCAGATTCCTATTTACTACATCATGTTATATTTCATGTTTTTGCTTTAGTCAGAGAAGACTGAAGTCCCAAGAATCAAAGGCTTGCAGAGTTCTATATAGATCTCATTTAAGGTAGAAGTTTGAGCTTTGGAAAAAGTGAAAAGATGTGAATGGGATTCTTATCACTGATCCTTCACCTGTATCTGTTCCTTGCACTTACCTGGAATCTGAAACTACTTAATTTTACCTTTCAACCCTTTATATCTGTGACTTTTATTGGAATAATATTGAATAGTAAGCTAACTAATTCTGAATCTGTGCTTCATGAAGAAATGTTCATTTAATAAACAAGTTCTAGCTTCACTACACCATTTAATTCTTGACACTAAGTGGAAGTATAAAAATCAAGAATTTAAGTAGAACAATGTACAGTGTCCATGTATATCTCCTGTAAAGGTCAATATGGACTAATTCCTTTAGAATATAAAATAAATTCAAAGGACTATTTTTCTAGCTATGTCCACTGAAATTTCCCAGGAGCAATTTCAATCCCAAGTTTGATCCAAACATCCAGATTATTTTCTTGCTTCTAATACTATTTTTCCACTAAAAGGAATTATGACTTCTTACAAAAATGAGGGAATTAATGTTTGGCATTGAAAGGTATAAAATTATACTGGAGTATGCTTTTATATAGTATAGCAAGGCATCTTTGCAGTTTAATTTGTTCTTTTCAAAAACACAGGAACTAACTAAATTAACAGGAGTTAATATCAGCCAGGATGTTGTTGTTGTTGTTAGGTGCCATCAAGTCAGACCCGATTCATAGCGACCCTTCCTTGTGTTTCTGAGGCAGTATCACTACGGAAGTAGGATTGCCCAACCTTCCTTCCGAGGAGTGGCTGGTGGGTTAGAACTGCCAGCCGTCTGGTTAGCAGGCA
>NW_006922024.1:468037-477108 GCF_000298275.1 Orycteropus afer afer | reverse complement strand
TTGGGCAATCCTACTTCCGTAGTGATACTGCCTCGGAAACCCAAGGAGGGGTCGCTATGAGTCGGGGCCGACTTGACGGCACATAACAACAACAACAACATATATAGTTTTAATAACAGAGAATATAAAAAACTGTAAATCTGTAATGAAACACACAAAATATATATTAACCAGCAATATTGTAAATACAAAGAGAATAAAATACATCTCTGCTGAGACTTGTTAATTATTTTCTTACTGACTAATTTACTGTACTGAATAACATAAAAATTATTAAATTTTAGAAAGCATTTTGCTACTTTACTGATTTAGAATTTTCCTCTAGGTTGTGATCTTGAAATGTAAAAGAGCCAGGCAAAGTATCCTGATTTCAATTGGCTACAATTTTAAGTCTCTTTTAGAATTATAGGGAGCTCTGATGGTGTAAGGCATTTGACTGCTAACCAGAAGGCTGGCAGTTAAAACCCATCAGCCACTGCTTGGAAGGAAGACTGGGTAATCTACTTCCTTAGGGATACCGCCTCAGAAACCCAAAGTGGGGGAGGAGAGATAGCTGTGAGTCAGAACTGACTTGATGGCATGAGTTTGTTTTTTTTCAGTTCTTAAAATTATATGCTTTTAAGTAATAGAATAATGGTAAATCTTTATCAAATTTGAAGATATTTAAATCTCCTTATATTCAGGCAAGACTTTTAAGATAACAGAATGGTGGTGTGAAGAGCATGATGGATGTCCTCCTATGTTAAATTACCATTTAACTGCTGAAAACAATAAGCAGACATTTAAGGTTTCTGGAAATGGAGCTAAGCTTCTAGAACAGCTAGAAGTTTAACCGTTTAACTAAGATTGAAACAAAATAAACAAAAAAATATAGGAAACAAGAGTCCTTCGGGGTATTGAGGAAGCCCCAAAGACATGTAACACCCTACTATTGCAAAGGGATCTGACTCTGTTGGATAAGAGTGTGGAGCAATTTATGCCATAGAGTACTGCCATAGTCTCAAAGTCTTTTGACTGCTAACCATAAGGCTGGTGGTTCAAACCCACAAGCCACTCCTCGCAAGGATGATTGTAGAGATACTGCCTCAGAAACCCAAGGAGGGGTCACTATGAGTTGAATCCACTCAATGGCAATGAGTTTTATTGTTAAACAGAATAGAGTACTTAGCAAACAATTCAAGCCAAACTCACTGCCTTGGAGTCAGAGCTGACTCAGAGACCCCTTCTTGGGTTTCTGAGGCAGTATCACTACAGAAGTAGATTGTCCAACCTTCCTTCAGAGGAGTGGCTGGTGGGTTTGAACTGCCAACCTTCTGGTTAGCAGTCAAATGGCACTATGCCACTAGAGCTCCTATAAATACATATAATATATATATATATATATATATATATATATATATATATATATATATATATATATATATATATATATATATTTATACATAATGTTGAAATGGTCAATGTTTTGTTATGGATATATACTTAACACAATGAAAACATGTATGAGGTGTAAAAGAAAACATAAAATCACCAGTAAAATACTAATATGAGGAATGAAAGAGGGCACAACTTTATTGGATCATATAAATAAAAAGGGTTCAAAGAAAACACTAAGAATAATTTTATGCCCAAAAATTAGATAAATAAATGGACAAACTCAACTAAGCTATTGTAACCTACTCAAATATCCATCTATCTATAATCTATCTACCTATCTATCTATCTATCATCTATATATCAAGTCCCAATAGATCTTTAGCAAGTGAATGAATTAGTAACTTTAAAAACTCCTATAAATAAAAGTTTATATCTACATGCATTCTGCAGTGATTTATAGCTAACATTTAAATAATCCTTCCTTAACGACATATAAATAATATTTTACTTAACGACAACAAGAAACCTTAATAAACTCTTCCGAAAAATAGAAGAGGAGGAAACACTACTCAACTTTTTCTTTTGTTATTGTTGTTAGGTGCCATTGAGTCGTTTCCAACTCATAGCGACCCCAGGTACAGCAGAATGAAATGCTGCCTGATCCCACACCAGTTTGACGATCCCTGCTATACTTGAGCCCATCATCATAGCCACCGTGTCAATCCATCTTGTTGAAGGCCTCCCCCTCTTTTGTTGACCCTCCAACCTACCAAGCATGACATCCTTCACCAAGGAATGGTCCCTTCTGACAACGTGACCAAAATAGATGAGAAAAAGTCTGGACATTCTCACTTCCAAGGAGCATTTTGGGTGCACTTCCTCCAGGACAGATTTGTTAGTTCTTTTAACAGTCCATGGTACTTTCAGCATTGTTCGCCAGCACCACAACTCAAAAGCATCAACTCTTTTTTTGGTCTTCCTTATTCATTGTCCAGCTCTCACATGCATATGGGGCAATTGGACATGTCATGGCTTGTGTCAGGCGCACCTTAGTCCTCAAGGAGACATCCTTGCTCCTCAGCACTTGAAACATTTCCTTGTCGTTGACTTTCCCAGTGCTACATGTTGTCTAATGTCCTGGCTGCTGCTTTCATTAGCATCGATTGTAGAACCAAGCAACGTGGATTCTTTGACAACTTCAATCTTCTCTCCATTTATTGTGATGCTGCTCATTGGTCCAGTTGTGAGGATTTTTGTTTTCTTTATATTGAGACGTAATCCATACTGCAGACTCTATTCTTCAACCTTCATCAGTAAGTACCTCAAGTCATCCTCACTTTCAGCAAGCAAAGTGTTATAATCTGCAAATATCAGGTTGTTAATGATTCTTCCTCCAAACCTGATGCCACGTTTTTCTTCATATAGTCCAGCTTCTTGGATTATTTTCTCAGCATATAGACTGAATAAGTATGGGGAAATGATACAACCCTGAAGCACACCCTTCCTGATTTTAAACCATGAAGTGTCCCCTTGTTCCATTCGAATGACATACTCCTGGTCAAGGTACAGATTCCTCATGAGTACAATAAAGTGTTTGGGAATTCCCATTCTTCTCAATGTTATCCATAATTTGTCATGATCCACAAATCAAATGCCTTTGCATAGTCAATAAAACACAAGTAGACATCTTTCTGGTATTCTTTGCATTGAGCCGAGATCCATCTGACAACAGCTATGATATCCTTTGTTCCACGTCCTCTTCTGAATCCAGCTTGAACTTCTGGACGTTCTTTGTCAATATACTGCTGTAACCATTTTTTAATTACCTTCAGGAAGATCTTATTTGCATGCGATATTAATGATATTATTCTATAATTTCCACATTCTGTGGGATCACCTTTCTTTGGAATGGGTACAAATATGGATCTCTTCCAGTCAGTTGGCCAGGTAGCTGTCTTCCACATCTCGTGGCATAACCAAATGAGAGCCTCCAATGGGGCATCTGTTTGTTGAAATATCTCATTCGGTATTCAGTCAATTCCTGGAGCCTTGTTCTTCACCAATTCCTTCATTGCAGCTTTGACTTCCTCCTTCAGTACCATTGGTTCTAGGTCATATGGCACTTCCTGAAATGGATGAAGATCAACCAGTTCCTTTTGGTATAGTGATTCTGTGTATTCCTGCCATCTTCTCTTGATGTTTTCTGCATCATTCAATATTTTGCCCATAGAATCTCTCAATATTGCAGCTGGAGGCTTAATTTTTTTGTTCAGTTCTTTCAGCTTGAGAAATGCAGAGCATGTTCTTCCCTTTTGGTTTTCAAACTCCGGATCTTTGCCCATTTCATTATTGTAATTGATTTTGTCTGCTCAAGCTGCTCTTTGAAATATTCTGTTCAGGTCTCTTATCTTGTCATTTCTTCCATTGGCTTTAGCTTCTCTCCACTCAATGGCAAGTTTCAGAGTCTCTTCTGTCATCCATTTTGGTCTTCTCTTCCTTTCTTGTCTTTTTAGTGATCTCTTGCTTTCTTCATGGATAATGTTCTTGATATCCTGCCACAATTCTTCTGGTTTTCGGTCATTGGTGTTCAATGCATCGAATCTATTCTTTAGATGGTCTTTAAATTCAGGATAGATATAATCAAGGTCATATTTTGGCTCTTTTGGACTTATTTAAATTGACTTCAACTTCAAGTTGAACTTGCATATGAGCAGTTGATGGTCTGTTCCACAATCAGGTCCTGGCCTGGATTTGGCTGAATATATTGAGTTTTTCCATCACTTCTTGCCACAGATGTAGTCAGTCTGATTCCTTTGTGTTCCATCTGGTGAAGTCCACATGTAGAGCTGCCATTTCTGTTGTTGAAAAAAGGTGTTTGCAATGAATCAGTCGTTGGTCTTGCAAAATTCTACCACGCGAGTTCCAGCATTATTTCTGTCACCAAAGCCAAATTTTCCAACTACCGGTGATTCTTCTTTGTTTCCAACTTTTGCATTCCAGTCACCAGTGATAATTAACACATCCTGATTTCATGCTTGGTCAATTTCAGACTGTAGAAGCTGATAAAATTCTTCAATTTCCTCATCTTTGGCTTTGGTGGTTAGTGCATAAATTTGAATAATAGTCGTATTAATGGGTCTTCCTTGCAGGCGTATGGATGTTATCCTATCACTGACAGCACTGTACTTCAGGACAGATCTTGAAATATCTTTTGTGATGATGAGTGCCATGCCATTCCTCTTCCAACTGTCATTCCCGGCATAGTATATCATATTGTTGTCTGATTCAAAATGACCAAAACCAGTCCATTGCAGCTCACTAATGCTGAGGATATCAATCTTTGTGTGTTCCATTTCATTTTTTGACAAATTCCAATTTTCTTAGATTCATACTTCATAAATTCCATGTTCCGATGATTAATGGATGTCTGCAGATGTTTCTCTTCAATTTGAGTGTGCCACAATGGAGGTCTTGAAAGCTTTACATTTTCCATAGGAGTAAGCCTGGGTTTACTCAGATGATGTAGCTTTTTCCCAGTCCTATTTTGAGAACCTTCTAACCTAATCAGACTATTTATAAAGTTGTGTGGTAATGTATCAAACAGTGTTTCTTTGCTATTCATAAGGTTTTCCCTGGCCAATTATTTGAAAATTGGATGGCCTCTTCCTTCTTCCTAATCTGTCTTAGTCTGTAAGATGGGATGATACCTGTGCACCATGTGCATCCTGCTGGGTTTGAAACACCCAGTTTGAAACTTGGTTTGCAGTCAGCCACAGAAATCCAGGTGAGGAGAAGAACTCAGCCACGCCCAAATCAACAGTGTGGGAGAGCAGGAAAAAGGGGTTAAAAGCCTGGAACCCTGACAGAAGAGCTGTCAGCCGCAGGGATCCAGGTGAGGAGAGGGAAATCAGGCATGCCTAAAGCAGCAGAGCAGGAGAGTGGAAAAAAAGGAATTAAAAGCCAGGAACTCAGACAGAGGAGTAGTCAGCTGCAACGATCCAGATGAGGAGAAGAGCTCAGGCAGGCCCAAAGCAGCTGGGTGGGAGAGTGGGAGAAAGGGGATTGAAAGGCCTAGGAATCTGGACAGAGGAGGAGTCAGCCTCAGGGACCCAGTAAGGATGGTACAAGAGGTTTCCAACAGGGAGACAAACTTGTCTGTCAGTTTGTTCTACTGTGGTGACATGTTGATGTGAGTTTTGAGGCTGAGCCACTGGTGTTTTTCAACTCTTTCTAGCAGGCTAGTATTACTCTATTATTAAAACCAGACAAATAAATTTCAATAAATAAATTAAAAACTCATATCTCTTATCAAAGTTGGCACTAAAATCTTCAACAAAATACTAGAAAACCAACCTTCTTATTCTTGATTTTAGGTGCTATCAAGTTAACTCTGACTCGTAGTGACCCTTTGTATGTCAGCATGAGACACTGCCATGTCATGAACCACTCACACAATCTGTGCTGTCCTCTAGCCCGTCGTTGTAGCCACTCCATCAATCCATCTCATTGAAGAACTTCTTCTCTGAACCCCTACTTTAGCAAGCATTTTGTCCTTCTCCAGATATAGTCCCTTATGACATGACCAAAGTAGGTGAGACAAAGTCTACCCATCCCCACTTCCAAGGGACATTCCAGCTGCACTTCTTCCAGTACAGATTTGCTCATTTTTTCTGGCAGTCCATGGCATTTTCAGTATTCTTTGCCAACACCACAATTTAAAGGTAACAAATCTTCTTCTGTCTTCCTTAGTCATTCTCTAGCTTTCACATGCCCTCAGGCATGCCTTCCTGGCCCTTGTCTCTTAATTTAGTCTCTTCCCTGCTCAGCAAGTGTTACACATCTCTTTTAGTTCTGCACATAGAAACACCTAGGTGCACCCCACTCCACTAGCAAGCCTCCTACACAAAGGCACTCAACTCCTTCTCTCCATGGTGTCTCAGCTGGTCGTCTCACCCATTGTCTGAGCTGTCACTCTGCCAAGGAGGTCCAATACAAAGACTTTAGGTCCAAGGACACATTCCACTTTGCCTCCTGCTCTTCTTTTTTGATGGCAATAAAATCTCCCTTTCTGTCTTGAGGAAAGCTGATTTTAAGCTTAGCAGAATAACAAAATTAATTAATCCCCACAAGAGAGTTCCACACACTTTATATGTGGTTCCATCTACACCATGGTGCCATGCACCTTATTTACATTATTAGCAAGCTATCCAATCTGCTTAGTGGTCCACAAGCAACCATATTTGTATATTTTTACCCAGTAATCTGATGGGAGTCACAAAGAAAAGCCATGCCAAGTAATTCACTGCACCACAGAAAGCAAGATTGTGTCATCTGCTTATTTCAGGTTTTTAATGAATTTTCTTCCAATCCTGATATTTTGTTGTTCTTCATTTAGTCCAGTTTCTCAGATTATTTGCTCAACAAATAAATAATTTATAAATATATAAAGAAAAGTTTATACAACATATTTAATCAAGGTTTATCCAAAGAATACAAGATTGTTTTAACATTGAAATCAATTAATATAATATATCATATTAGGAGAATAATGGAAACAAAAAAAAACCCATGATATCTCAGTAGCTACAGACTGTGGATTTTACAAAATCAAAATTATTTCATGGTAAAAAAAATATTACACAAACTTAGAATAGAACTGAAATTTCTCAACCTGAAAAAGGGCATCTATAGAAAATCCATACCTAAGATCATCCTATTATTGTGTGTCATTGAGTGGATTCTGACTCATAGCAACACTATATGACAAAACAGATCTAATTCACAGGGTTTCCTACATTGTAATCTTAATGGGATCAAAACACTAGGCCTTTTATACTCGAGAGCTGCTGGTAGGTTCAAAGCACTGAGCTTTCAGTTAACCATTGTGTGACCAGGTCTCCTCCTAACATCATGTTATTGTTGTTAGGTGCCATTGAGTTGTCTATGACTCACAGTGACCTTATGTACAACAGAACAAAACACTGCCTGATCCTGTGCCAGCCTCACAATGACTGCTATACCTGATCCCATTGATGAAGCCACTATTTCAATCCATCTTGTTGAGGTCTTTCCCCTCTTTCATTGACCCTCCACCTTACCAAGCATGACATCCTTCTCCAGGGAATGGTCCCTTCTGACAACATGACCAAAGTAGGTGAGACGAAGTCCGGCCATTCTTGCTTCCAAGGAGCATTCTGGCTGCACTTCCTCCAGGACAGATCTGTTAGTTCTTTTAGCAGTCCATGGTACTTTCTGCATTCTTGTAGCCACTCCATCAATCCATCTCATTGAAGGCCTCCCCCTCTTTCTTTGACCCTCCACCCTACCAAGCATGACATCCTTCTCCAGGGAATGGTCCCTTCTGACAACATGACCAAAATAGGTGAGACGAAGTCCGGCCATTCTTGCTTCCAAGGAGCATTCTGGCTGCACTTCCTCCAGGACAGATCTGTTAGTTCTTTTAGCAGTCCATGGTACTTTCTGCATTCTTCGCCAGCACCACAACTCAAAAGCATCAACTCTTCTTTGGTCTTCCTTATTCATTGTCCAGCTCTCACATGCATACGAGGTGATTGGAAATATCATGGCTTGTGTCAGGCACACCTTAGTCGTCAAGGAGATATCCTTGCTCCTCAGCACTTGAAACAGTTCCTTTGCAGTTGACTTTCCCAATGCTACATGTCGTCTACATGCTGCTTCCGTTGGCACTGATTGTAGAACCAAGCAACGTGAATTCCTTGACAACCTCAATCTTCTCTCCATTTATTGTGATGCTGCTCATTGGTCCAGTTGTGAGCAGACCCTCCACTTTACCACAGAGGATATCCTTCTCCAGAGAATGGTCCCATCTGAAAATATGACCAAAGTAGGTGAGACAAAGTCTGGCAATTCTCACTTCCAAGGAGCATTCTGTCTACAGTTCTTCCAGGACAGATTTGTTAGTTCTTTTAGCAGTCCACAATAATTTCACCATTCTTCACCAACACAACAACTCAAAAGTACTGTGTTACTGCTGCTGTTAGGTGCCGTCGAGTCATTTCCAACTCATAGTGACCCGAAGCAAGCAGAACAAAACACTGCCTGATCAGATGCCTGCTCCACAAGCCCTGCTATACTTGAACCCATCATCACAGCCACCATGTCAATCCACCTCGTTGAAGGCCTTCCCCTCTTTTGTTGTCCCTCCACTCTACCAAGCATGACATACTTCTCCAGGTAATGGTCCCTTCTGACAACATGACCAAAGTAGGTGAGATGAAGTCTGGACATTCTTACTTCCAAGGAACATTTTGAGTATATTTCCTACAGGACAGATCTGTTAGTTCTTTTAGCAGTCCATGATACTTTCAGCATTCTTCGCCAGCACCACAACTCAAAAGCATCAACTCTTCTTTGGTCTTCCTTATTCATTATCCAGCTCTCACATGCATATGAGGTGATTGGAAATATCATGGCTTGTGTCAGGCACACCTTAGTCTTCAAGGAGACATCCTTGCTTCTCAGCACTTGAAACAGTTCCTTCATGGTTGACCTTCCCAGTGCTACATGTTGTCTAATGTCGTGACTGATGCTTCCATTGCCATCTAATTTAGAACCAAGCAACGTGAATTCTTTGAAAACCTCAATCTTCTCTCCATTTATTGTGATGCTGCTTATTGGTCCAGTTGTGAGGATTTTTGTTTTCTTTATATTGA
>NW_006922024.1:459560-467025 GCF_000298275.1 Orycteropus afer afer | reverse complement strand
TTCCTGCATCATTCAATATTTTGCCCATAGAATCTCTCACTATTGCAACTCGAGGCTTAAATTTTTTCTTCAGTTCTTTCAGTTTGAGAAATGCCGAGCATGTTCTTCCCTTTTCACTCCATGTAGTGAGCACCATTTTGTCACACCAGCCAGGTTAGAATACTAGTGTTTGTGCCAGTCCTGTGCCACTTCTTTTCTTCTTTCTCCACAGTTTTCTTCCTTCTCCCCTTTTTCTTTTCTTCTTTCTCTCACCTCCAAAAATTTTGTTCATTTATTTATTTTGATACTATGGAGCAAGCACCCTTACCCTTACAATTTCTGCAGTCAGCAATATTCAGCCTCAACCTTTCACAGTCAATGGTGTGCATTCTGCAGAGTGACCACTATGTTGACACTGCAGCCATGTTTGATGGCTAGCACTTGTGTCAGTACTTTGTAGCTTTTTTCTTTTTCTTCTTCTTTCTCTGTTTCGTATTGGTTCTTCCTTCTGCCTTTTTTTTTCTTACCCTTCTTTTTTTTATTTGTTTGTTCCCCATCTCTTCTGAGACAATAACTCTACACATTCATATTCACTGCACCAACTGGATTACTCACTGGGCAAGTGCACTGCTGAATCAACGGAAGATGTCAGCCAACACCCACCCAGCCTGTCCTTAGCTGCTCTATATGACCAGTGACTAGAGACTTGTGCCCACATTTCCAGACACCACCAAATTTCCCTGGTGAGAGGTGATGAAAGACCCATACTGCCAACTGGCAACCAAAGTAACATGCCACCCCCATTATCCAGGTTTACCAAAGCAAAACAAAACAAAATAAAAAACCAGTGTGCAGGAAACCAAAATAAAATGAACAAATTAATGCAATAATATCACCGTATCTCAGAGACAATCGTCAACTTCAAATCACACACACCAAAAGCAGGACAGGATAGCTGAAAGAAAGGACCAAAATGTTGTTGTTAGGTTCTGTCGATTCACTTCCAATTCATAGCTACCCCAGGCACAGCAGAACAAAACATGTCCCAATCCACACTAGCCTTCTGGTTAACAGTCAAATGCCTTAGGCAACACCACATCCACATTTAACTCACCTATTTGGCCTGTGAAAAACATGAATTTTGGAGAATGAAAGTGGATTATCATAAACTTAATTGAGTGGTGATTCCAATTGAAGCTGTTCTTCTAGATGTTGTTTCATTGTCTGAGCAAATCAGTACATCTCCTCGTACCTGGTAATGCAGCTATTGATCTGACCAATGCCTTTTTCTCAATATCAGTTTTGAAGGATCATCTGAAGCAGTTTGCTTTAGCTCGTAATGCCAACAATATATTTTCACAATGCTACCCCAAGGGTATATCAATTCTCCAGCATGATGTCATAATTTGGTCAGTAGGGATTTTGATTTTCTTTCCCTTATACAAGGCATCATGCTGGTCCATTACATTGATGACCTTATGCTGACTGGACCTAGTAAGGAAGAAGTAACAATGACTCTAGACTTATGATTGAAACATCTGTGGGCTAGAGGGTGGGAAATTAACTCAACAAAAATTCAGGCACCTTCTACCTCAGTGAAATTTCTAGGGGTCCAATGGTGTGGGGTATGTCGAGATATTTCTACTAAAGTCAAGGATAAGTTATTGTATGTAGCTTCTCCCACTACTAAAAAGGAGGCTCAACATCTTGTGGGCCTGTTTGGATTTTGGAGGCAACATGTCCTTCAATTGACTGTGTTGCTTCAAATGACTCAAAAGGCTTCTAGTTTTGAGTGGGGCCACAAACAGAAGGCTCTACAACAGGTTCAGGCTGCTGTGCAAGCCACTCTGCTCTTAGATTGTATGACCTGGCTGGCTCAATGTTGCTTGAAATATCAGTAGCAGATAGAGATGCTGATTGAAGTCTTTACTAGACCCCTATTGGTGAATTGCAGCACAGACCCTTAGGGTTTTAGAGCAAAGTCCTGCTACCCTTTGCAGATAACTACTCTGCTTTTGAAAAACAGCTTTTGGCCTGTTACTGGGCCTTAGTAGAGACTGAATGCCTAATTTTGGGCCACCAAGTTACCATGAAGCTTGAGCTGCCCATCATGAACTGGGTGTTGTCTGACCCACAGAGTCATAAAGCTGGACATGCACAGCAACAGTCCATTATTAAATGGAAGTGGTATATAAGGGATCAGGCTCAAGCAGGACCTGAAGGCACAAGTATGTTGCATGATGAAGTGGCCTAAATGTCTATGGTCTACACTCCAGTCACATTACCTTTCCTCTCCCAATCTGCACCTATGGCCTCATGGGGAATTCCTTATGATCAGTTGACTGAGGAAGAGAAAACTTGTGTCTGGTTTACAGATGGTTTTGAATGATAAGCAGGCATAACTTGCAAATGGACAGCAGTGACACTATAGCCCCTTTCTGGGACTTCCTTGAAGGACAGTGGTGAGTGAAAATCCTCTCAATGGGCAAAACCTTGAGCTACACATATGATTGTTCACTTCACGTGAAAGGAGAAATGGCCAGATGTACAATTGTATCCTGATTCATGGTCTGTGGCCAGTGGTTTGGCTGAGTGGTCTGGGACTCAAAAGGAGCATGATTGGAAAATTGGTGACAAGATGGTATGGGGAAGATGTATGTTGATAGATCTCTCTGAATGGAGTAAAGATATTTGTGTCTCATATGAATGCTCTCCAAGAAGTGACCTCGGCAGAGGAGGTGTTTAATAATCAGGTGGATAGAATAATATGTTTTGTGGAAACTAGTCACACTTTTATCCCAGCTACTACTGTCATTGCCCATAAGGCTCATGAACAAAGTGGCCATTGTGGCAGGAATTGAGGTTATGCATGGGCTCAGCAACATGGGTTTCCACTAACCAAGGCTGATATGGCTACAGTCACTTCTGAATGCCCAATATGCCAGCAGTAGAGACCAATACTGAGTCCATGATATGGAAATATTCTTTGGGGTACTCGGTTGGCAAACTGGTGGCAAGTTGATCACATTGGAACACTTCCGTCATGGAAAGAACAGTGTTTTGCTGTTACTGGAATAGATACTTACTGTGAATATCAATTTGTCTTCTCTGCATGAAATGTTCTGCCAGAACTACTATCCACGGATTTACAGAATGTCTATTCCATCATCATGGTATGCCATACACCATTGCCTTGCATCAGGAGACTCACTTCACAACAAATGAATTGTGGAAATGAGCCAAGGCTCATGGAATTCACATTTTTTTCCATCTTCCCCATCATCCTGAAGCAGTTGGCTTCATAGAAAAATGGCCTACTAAAAACACAATTACAGTGCCTGCTAGGTTCTCCAATGTTCTCCAGGAGGCTGTATATGCTCCAAATCAATTTTTAATTCATGATGGTCTTTCTCAAATAGTCAGAATTCATGGGTCCAGGAACCAAGGGTTAGAAATAGGAGTGGTACCACTCACTGTAACCTGTAGTGACTCATTCAAAAATTTTTGGTTTCCTGTCCTTGTGACCCTACACTCTGCTGGTCTGGAGGTCTTAGTCCCAAAGGGAGGAACACTCCTACCTGAAGACATAATACTGATTGCATTGAACTGGAAGTTAACAATGCCACCTGGCCATTTTGGCCCCCTTGTGCCTCTGGATCAACAGGCAAAGAACAGAGTTACTGTATTGTGTGGTGTGATAGATCTGGATTACCAAGGGGAAATTGGGTTGACATTTCATAATAGAGGTAAAGAAGAATATTTTTGGTATACAGGAGAATCTTTTGGACTTCTCTTGTATTACTGTATTCTATGATTAAAGTCAATAGAAAACTATAGCAATCCAATTCTGATATGACTACTAATGGCCCAGACTCTTCAGGAAAAGGTTTTGTGTCACCCCACCCAGCAAAGAACCACAACTGGCTGAGGTGCTTGCTGAAAGCAAGGGAAATATGAAATAGGTGGTGTAAGGATGTAGTTCTGAATACCAGCTATAACTATGTAACCAGTTGCAAAAATAAAGACTATGATTGTTATAGTTCTTCATTGTATGCTTTCATCAAATATTTTTGTTTCTTTCAGTTATGAGCTATAAAACATAAACAAGATTAATGCATTTTTGGTTGTACAAGTATTGTTTACATCATATTAAGGCAAGTATGACTTTATGAATGTCCTTACTTAGAGATTATATGTAGTCAAGGAGACATGTACAATTGTCAAGTTGACAAGGAGTGGGCTGTGATAGTTTGATTTGTGTGTCAACTTGGCTGAACCATGATTCTGAGTAGCATAAGCAGTTGATTTCCCCTGAGGAGATCTTATGTATATGCTTTGAGCAGCCAATCAGTTGAAAAGGAGCTTCCTTAGGGGTATGGCTTGCTTGCAATATATATATATATATGTGTGCTGGGAAAATTGGAGCACCTTCTGTGGATCTCAGTCTTGTTGTACTGCCTAAAATAGTCCTGGGAGTAAACAATCTACCATTTTATCTAGTTAATATTGGATTTGTCATCTGCTGAAGTCAACAGCTATTACACTGCCTGCCAAACTTGAGCTCTTCAGTCTCTTCATCTGTATGAATTGGTAAAAACCTCAAGTTAGATGTTTTATCCAGGAACTTAGGACTTGCCAGCCTCTATAATTGTGTGAGCCATTTTCCCAACATAAATCTCTCTCTATATATATAAGCTTTACTGTTTTTTCTTCTCCAAAGAATCCAGTCTAACACAGGATTTCAGAATAGACTGTGATACTTACTCTTGAATGTAGAGTTAAAGTGAGTAGAAGAAATGCTGAATAAAGATTTGAATAGAATATTTCAAAGGACAGCTCTTGAAGACAAAGTAAAGTATTATAGTGAAATGTCAAAAGGCCTGGAATTAGAAAGCCAAGGAAGAAGACACCCAACACTTATCAAGCTGAAAGAACTGAAGAAAAATTTCAAGCCTTGAGTTGCAGTATCTAAGAAGTCTGTGACAAAATACGGAACAGTGCAGAAAGCATCAAAAGAAAATTGAAAGAATACACAGAGCCATTTTATCAAAAACAATTTGTTGATGACCAAATTTTTCAGGAAGCAGACTTTTATCAGGAATAAACAATACTTAAGGAAGAAGTCCAAGCTGCACTGAAAGAATGGTAAAAATTGAGACCCCAATAATTGACGGAATACCCATTGAGATGTTTCGACAAACAGTTGCAGCACTGGAGGCACTTACTCATTTATGTCAAGAAATTTTGAAGACATCTACATGGCTAATTGACTGGAGAGATCAATATTTCTTCCCATTCCAAAAAAAAAAAAAAAAAGATGATTTAACAGTATGTGGAAATTATTGAACAGTATCATTAACATGATACCTAAGTAAAATCTTGCTGAAGATAACTAAAATGTGGATGCAGCAATACAGTGACAGGGAGTTTCCAGAATTGCAACCTGGATCCATAAGAGAGTATGGAATGAGGGATATCACTGTAGATGTCAGATAGATCTTAGTTAAAAACAAAAAATTCCAGAAAGAAGTCTGCCTCTCTTTTATTGACTATCCAATTGGATTGTCTGGGTCATAGCACGTTATTTATAACACTACTAAGAATGGGAATTCTAGAACACTTAATTGTTCTCAGGAGAAATCTGTACATAGACAAGGGTTGTTATTTGAATGGAACAATGATATACTACATGGTTTAAAGTCAGGAAAGGAGTGAATCAGGGTTGTATTCTTTCACCATATTTTTCAATCTGTATGCTGAACAAATAATCCCAGAAGTTGGACTATATGAAGAAGAACTTGGCATCAGGGTTAGAAGAAGACTAATTTACAATCTGCAATATGCAGAAGATGCAACTTTGTTGAAAGTGAAAAGGCTTTGAAACACTGATGAAGATCAAAGACTACAATCTACAGTATGGATTCATCTCAACATAAAAAAAATGAAAATTCTCAATATTTGACCAATATGTAACATCATGTCAAATGGAGAAAAGGTTGAAGTTGTCAGGGTTTTCATTTTATGTGGATCCATAGTCAATACCCATAGAAGCAGCAGTCAGGAAGTTAGAAGTTGCATCACAGTGGGCAAATCTTCTGGCAGACTTTAAAGTGTTCAGAAGCAAAGATGTCACTTTGAAGATTAAGGTGTACCTGATCCAAGACATGGCATTTTCAATGACTTCATATTCTTGTGCAGATGGACAATGAATAAGGAAGACTGAAGAAGAGTCAATGCCTTTCAACTGTGGTATTGGTAAAGAATACTGAAAATATTGTGGAAAGATAGAAAAATGAACAAATCTGTCCTGAATGAAGTGCAGCCAGAATGCTCCTTGGGAGAGAATGGCCAGGTTTCATCTCACCTGGTTTGTTGTCAGAACGGAAAAATTCATGGAGAAGGACAACATGCTTGGCAATGTGGAAAGTCAACAAAAAAGGGAAAGTCCCTTAAGAAGATGGATTGACACAGTGGCTGCAACAATGGCCTCAAGTATAGCAAGGATTGTGAGGATGGCACAAGACTGGGCAATGTTTCATTCTGTTGTGCTTAGGGTTGCTATGAGTCTGGAGGTGACTCCATGGCACCTAACAGCAAAAACCACAATCAGTAGAAGTTTATGACGTAGTCTCTAATAGTTTATATTTCCATGGAAATGTACCCCAAATATTTTTCTTTCTCAATGCCAAGCTCTCTTTTATTCTGAATAAATGAGTCCTTTTATTTTCATACATTTCTGATTCCCTTTTAATTTTAATGAATGCTTTACATTTTTAATTTAAACTTCTTTTGTTTTAAAAATTTATAATTAAATATAATTTCAAATGTATGTTTGTCCTGGTTTACTCTGCTACCTCTTGTTTTCAAAGGACATATTAGAAACATTTTAAAAACCTGTATGGTGGTTTTCCAACTACATATTTCAGCCATGTTAAATGTGTATAATACTTAAAATTTAAACAGTCATTTTTTGATTTGTGAGTCAAATTGTCTCACTAGGATGAAGTGAGTCTAAATTTTTTGAAAAAGTAATCTCACTGCCATAAAGTTGATCCCGACTCATAGCGACCCTTCCTTTGGTTTCTGAGACAGTATCTCTATAGATGTAGACTGCCCAAAATCTTCCTTCTGAGGAGTGGCTGGTGGGTTTGAACTGCCAGCCTTCTGGTTAACAGTCAAGTGCCTTAGCCACTGTGACACCAGAGCTCCCAAAGTAGGTGAGTGACTATGTCTTATACTTTATTTATACATAAAAGAGATAATTTAAAAAATAATGTGAAGAAATATCCTTATTTTTTGCTATTTAATGTTCACTTTGTTTCTTCTTAAAATGAGCTCTGGTGGTGTAGTGGTTAAGGCATTCAGCATGTGGTGGTTTGATCACATTAGCTTCTCTGAAGATGAGAGATGAGACAGTCTGCTTCCTTAAAGATTCACAGCCTTGGAAACCTGGTGGAGGTAGCTATGAGGTGGAATCAATTCAATG
>NW_006922024.1:452980-459460 GCF_000298275.1 Orycteropus afer afer | reverse complement strand
ACTTTAGTGGTGACCTTCCCAGTTTTTGTGTGTGGTGGGTGGGTGGGGTTTGGTTTTGTTTCTTCCTGTACACAATTTTAGTAAATGGCAAAAACCATATAAAAAAAGAATAGATAATTGATCATTTACTTTCCTTGGAGGCTGTCTTATTTTCCTACTGCTGTCATAACAGGTGAGTGGCTTTAAAAAATAATTCTGGAGGCTAGAAGCCAGAATTCAGGGTAAGGTTCCTAGTGAGTTTCTTCTTTGTCTATTACTGCATGTAGCATGTACCAGCAATTCTTGGATCCTTGGAATTCTTTAGCATTCCTTGGTGTGACTCTTTCCCCTGTGCATGTCTCTGTGTCTAACTGGTCTTTTATAAGTCAGAAGTGATTAGGTTTAGGATTCACCCTTCACTGGTATGACCTTATTAAAATAACAAAAGACAAAGCTGATTTACATTATTTTTTCCTGTCTCCAAGTCACACAATATAATTTCTCAAGTATTTTTATATGAGAATTTTTATTGATTACTATGGATTGACACGTGAGAATCAAGCTCATTGATCAAATTTAAATTAAGTAATTATAATGTGTCAGCAATGTGTAGGCAGATGAATCAGAATTTTCAGAATTTATAATATCAGATTAAGTGTTCACTAATATGACAAAATTATCTAGTTTTATTCTCAGTTACAGACAAAAACATACAAAACACAATATCAAAACTAGCAAATGGGACTATTTTGGCATGTAAGGTAAAACTAATATTAATAGCAATGTATTTAATGATAAACCCTTTTGAAAGGATCTGTGTCAGGAATCTAAGTTTTGTACCATCTTAAATATGACCTAAATTATTATCCAGTAGAATGTTATTTAGAATATTTGTATTTGTTATAAACTATACCTTTTGACACATGAAAATAAGTGGAGGCATACATATGTGTTTTTTCATATTTATATAGTTCTTTAGTTTTATAAGAAAATATATGCAAACAGTTTTTCAATCTCCCTTATTATTTCCATCCTCATAGCCCTACTTTAATTCCTAATCATCTTGTCTCAGGCCTGGATAGGCCTGCATTAGAAAATACATTAGATGATATCCATCAACAACTCCAGTTATGTTTTCAAGACAAAACTTGTTGTTGTTAGGTGCCATCAAGACAGCTCCAACTCATAGCAACCCTATGTACAACAGAATGAAACACTGCCCAGTCCTGTGCCTATGCCAGCCTCACAGTCCTTGTTATATCTGAGCAGATTGTTGCAGCCATTGTGTCAATCCTTCTCGTTGGGGGCCTTCTCCTTCTGCCCTGACCCTCCACTTTACCAAGCATGATATCCTTCTCCAAGGTATGGTCCCTTCTGACAACATAACCAAAGTAGGTGAGATGAAGTTTGGCCATTTTCGCTTCCAAGGAGCATTCCGGCTGCACTTCTTCCAGGACAGATTTGTTAGTTCCTTTGGCAGTCCATGATACTTCAAGTATTGTTCACCAACACCACAACTCAAAAGCATCAGTTCTCCTTTGGTCTTCCTTGTTCATTGTCCAGCTCTCACATGCACATGAGACAATTGAAAACATCATGGCTTGGGTTAGGCACATCTTAGTCTTCAAGGAGACATCTTTGCTCTTCAGGTGTTGAAAGAGGTGTTTTGCTACAGATTTGCCCAAAGCAATACATGTTTTGATGTCTTGACTGCTGCTTCCACTGACATTGATCATAGAACCAAGCAATATGTATCCATTGACAGCTTCTAGGATTTTATATATATATATATATATATAGAGAGAGAGAGAGAGAGAGAGAGAGAGAGAGAGAGAGAGAGAGACATAATCCATACTGCAGACTGTAATCTTTAATCTTCATCAATAAATGCTCCAAGTAATCTTCACTGTCAGTAAACAAAGTTGTGTTGTGTGCATATCTTAGGTTGTTAAAGATCCTTCCTCCAATCCTGGTGTCATGTTCTTCTTCATATAGTCCAGCTTCTCAGATAATTTGCTCAGCATACAGATGGAATAAGTATGGTAAGAGGATAGAACCCTGACACACTCCCTTCCTGATTTTGAACCATGCAATATCTGCTTGTTTTGTTTAAACAACAGCCTCCTGGTTTATGTACAGGTTCCTCATGAGTACAATCAAGTGTTCTGGAATTCCCATTATTCTCAATGTTATCCATAATCTGTTATGATCCACACAATCAAATGCCTTTGCATAGTCAATAAAACACAAATAAAAATATTTCTGGTATTTTTTACTTTGAGTCAAGATCCATCTGACATCAGCAATGATATCCCTTAGTCCCTTTCTGAATCCATTTTGCATTTCTGGAATTTCTCTGTCAATATACTGAAGCAATTGTTTTGAATTATCTTCAGTAAGATTTTACTTGTGTGTGATATCACTGTTATTTGATAATTTCTACATTTTATGGGATCACCTTTTTTTGGAATGGGTACAAATATGGATCTCTTCCAGTCAGTTGGCCAGTTCACTGTCTTCTAAATCTCATGGCATAGACAATTGAGTGCTTCCAGCACAGCATCTGTTTGTTGAAACATCTCAATGGGTATTCCATCAATTCCTGGAGCCTGGTTTTTTGCCAGTTACTTCAGTGTGGCTTGGACTTCTTCCTTCAATACCATTGGTATTTGATGATATGCCTCTTCCTTAAATGGATGATCATCTACCAATTCTTTTTGGTAAAGTAACTCTGTGTGTTTCTTCTGTCTTCTTTTGATGTTTCCTGCATCATTCAACATATTGCCCATGGAATTTTTCAGTATCATAACCTGAGGCTTATTTTTTTTTCCTCAGTTCTTTCAGCATCACAAATGCTGAGTGTGTTCTTCCCTTTCAGTTTTCTAACTACAGCCCTTTTCACATTTCATTATAATAATTGACTTTGTCTTCTCAAGTTGCTCTTTGAAATCTTCTGTTCAGCTCTTTTGTCTTATCAATTAATCCATTTTCTTTAGTTGCTCTCCATTCAAGGGCAAGTTTCAGAGTCTCTTCTGACATCCTTTTTGGTCTTTGCTTCCTTTCTTGCCTTTGTAATGACCTTTTGTTTTCTTCATGGATGATGTTCTTGATGTCATCCCACAATTCCTCTGGTTTTTGGTCTTTGTAGTTTGATGCATCAATTCTATTCTTTAGATGGTCTCTAAATTCAGGATAGATATAATCAAGGTCATATTTTGGCTTTTTTGGACTTCTTATAATTATCTCATCTTCAACTTGAACTTATATATGGACAGTTGATGGTCTGTTTCACAATCTACTCCTGGCCTTGTTTTGGCTGAAGATATTGAGCTTCCCTATTGTCTCTTGTCACAAATGTTGTCAACTTGATTCCTGTGTAATCTGTCTGGTGAAGTCCACATGGGTAGCCACTGTTTGTGTTGTTGAAAAAAGGTATTTGAAATGAATAAATCCTTGTCTTACAAAATTCTACCATGCAATCTACAACATTATTTCTATCATAGAGGCTATATTATCCAAGTGCCAGTGATTCTTCTTTGTTTCCAACTTTTCCATTTAAATCTGCAGTGATAATTAACACATCTTGACTGAATATTTGGTCAATTCCAGACTGCAGAATTTGGTAAGAATCTTCAATTTCTTCATCTTTGGCTTTGGTGGTTGGAGCTCAAATTTGAATAATAGTAGTATTAACTGGTCTTCCTTGTAGGCATATGAATATTATCCTATCAGTGACAGCATTGTACTTCAGGATAAATCTTGATATACACTCTTGTGATGATGAAGGCCATGCCATTCTTCTTCAAATTGTCCTTCCCAGCATAGTAGATCATATGATTGTCTGATTCAAAATGTCAAAAAACAGTCCAATTCAGCTCACTAATGCCAAGGATATCATTCCATTTAATTCTTGACAACTTCCAACTTTCCTAGATTCATACTTTGTATATTTCATGTTCTCATTATTAATGGATGTTTGAAGTTGTTTCATCTCTTCTTGAGATGTGCCACATCAGGAAATGGAGGTCCTGAAAAACTTTACTCTATCCACATCATTATGGTCAGCTCTACTATGAGAAGTCAACTCTTCCCCAGTCATATTTTGAGTGCCTTCCTACCTGAGGAGATCATTTTCCAGCACTATATCAGGCAATGTTTCAGGGCTATTGTTAAAATTTTCCGAAAATATATCATACAATGTTTCCCTGCTATTCATAAGGTTTTCAGTGGCCAATTCTTTGAGAAGTGGATAACCTCTTCCTTCTCCCAAGTCTGTCTTAGTCTGGAAGTTCCGTTGAAACCTGTCCACCATGGGTAACCCTGCTGGCATTTGAAACACTAGTGATAGTCGCCAGCCTCACAGTAACATTTAAGTCACCACAGTACAACACACTGATAGACAAGTTTGTCTCCCTTAGTTGTTCCAAATTGCTCTGCTCATTTTCTGGTCTCCTGCATCCTGCTCATTTACCTGGTTTTCTCTGGGGCACTCCACCCGCTTAAGCACCGACCTTCCACTTGTCCCAGCCTGGTTTACTGCAGCCTTGCCCCAGGGCATCTCCATGCACTCAAACAACTGCTTTCTGCTGTTACCTGGCTGGCTTACTATGACCTTGCCCCTAGGATGCCTCCATGAAGACAAATACCCACTTTCCACTTGTCCCAGGCTAGCTTACTGTGGCTTTGCCCTGATGAGCATTCACACATGGGAACACTGGTCGTGGGCTGGCTTACTGTATAGCCTTTGCCTGGGACAGCTCCACACACACAAACCTCCCACCTTCTGCTGATCCTGGGCTGGTTTAATGAACAACAAAAATAGCAATACAAGAAAAACTGATCTAAACATTTTTTAAAAGCATTTTTTTTTTCTTTTAATTGGAATTCCAAGAATAGAGTGGAAATGAGATAACTTGCTTGGTGATATCATTAAATGTCAGATTATTTTAATTCAGTGTCCATCTTCTAAGGAAGCAATTACATATGTCTGGATCTTATTCATGTAACAAATTGAATTTCAGTTACATTCACAACTATATGCTTCACAATTGTTACTCATCAGACTTGTTCCCAAAATTCTTGCTTTCTGCCTGGTTTGTTCAACTTAGGTCATATGCCTATCCTTGTTGCAACAGAATGCCATGCATTGATTAGCTTGTAATTATAGCTCTGAAGCTCAGTTTGAAGGTTCTGAATCATAAGTAGTATGGGAATAAATGAGCAAATTTCAGTTTTCTACAGGAAGGAATAAAGGAAAAATGATTCTAGTAGGCATTCAAAATTCTGTATTACAATATGACATAAAAGTATATGATGTGTATAAATGACAAACAAATATAAAATTAACAAATAATACATGAATAATAATTGAATAAATGGTTAAAACAAACGAGATGAGGGACATTAAAAAGCAAACTTAGAAAATTCAAAACAAATTACAAGGAAAATATTATGTTTTGGGAGATAACTTCTATAGTTGTAAGTGTACAATGCAATAAAACTGTAATCATATCACCAATGGAGTCAAATCAACCTGGGTCAATTTATTACTCCACAACTGAGTAGCTTTTCTGAAGTAACTTTCCTTTTTCTGAATTTCAGTTGCCTTAGATGTGAAATAAGGGTAGAGAATTGGTGTGAGGATGAAATTAAATTATCTACACAGTATCATGAGCAGGGCATAGGGATGTTTGGAAGCAGCCTTTAAGGGAGATCTGGAAGGTGGTGATCTGGGTGTGGGTTTGGAGCAGCTTTAAGAGACACCCAGAAGCAGAGCTGGGCATGGGGTTTGGATCAACTCAAAAGGAGGCCAGGAAGTGAGCAGAGCAGTTTGAAACAGCTAAGAGAGAAGAACTTGTCTGTCAGTTTATCATTTTGTGGTGGCTTGCATGTTGCTATGAGCTGGAGGCTATGCCTCTGTTGCAAATGCCAGCTGGGTTACCCATGGTGGATAGGTTTCAGCAAAGTTTCTAGACTAACACAGATTTGGAAGAAGGAAGAGGCCATCCACTTCTCACAGAATTGACAAATGAAAACCTTATGATTAGCAGTGAAATGCAGTCTGATACATTACTATAAAATGTTATGAATAACCCTGAAACATTGTCCAATTTAGCACTGAAAAATTATCCACTCAGGTCAGAAGTCACTCAAAATACGACTGTGGAAGAGCTAGCTTCTCAGAGTAGACCTGAACTTAATGATATAGATGGAGTAAAGCTTTTGGGACTTCCAGTTGCTGATGTGGCACGAATTAAAATGAGAAGAAAAAGCTTCAAACATCCATTAATAATCAGATTATGGAATGTACAATGTATGAATCTAAGAAAATTGGAAGTTGTCAAAAATTAAATGCAATGCATAAAGTTCAATATCCTAGGCATTGTTGTTGTTGTTGTTAAGTGCCATTGAGTCGTTTCTGACTCATAGCGACCCCATGCACAGCAGAACGAAACACTGCCCGATCCCGCGCCAGCCCCACAATCCCTGCTATACTTGAGC
>NW_006922024.1:433335-450701 GCF_000298275.1 Orycteropus afer afer | reverse complement strand
AAAATTCTTCAATTTCCTCATCTGTGGCTTTGGTGGTTGGGGCATAAATTTGAATAACAGTCATATTAATGGGTCTTCCTTGTAGGTGTATGGATATTATCCTATCACTGACAGCATTGCACTTCAGGCATTAGTGAGCTGAAATAGACTGGTTTTTGACATTTTGAATCAGACAACTACGTGATCTACTATGCTGGGAATGACAAATTGAAGAGGAATGGTGTGGCATTCATATCACAAAGAATATTTCAAGATCTATCCTGTAGTACAGCGCTGTCAGCGATAGGAAAATATCCATATGTCAACAAGGAAGATCAGTTAATACTACTATTATTCAAAATTACGCACTGATCACCAAAGCCAAAGTTGAAGAAATTGAAGATTTTTACCAACTTCTGCAGTCTAAAATTGACTGAATGTGCAGTCAAGATATGTTATTTATCACTGGTGATTGGATTGTAAATGTTGGAACCAAAAAAAGTGTCTATGGCAGTTGGAAAACATGGTGTTGGTGATATAGATAACATTGGAGATCTCATCACAGAATTTTTGAAGACCAATGAATTAGTCATTGAAAATACCTTTTTTAACAACACAAACAGTGAGAAGAGGTAATGGAGAAGTGCAATATCTTCAGCCAAAAGCAGGAAGGATTTGATGCATTGAACTCCAATGACTGAAAACCAGAGGAATTGTGGGATGACACCAAGAACATCATTCATGAAGAAAACAAAAGATCAATTAAAAGACAAGAAAGGAAGGAAAGGCCAAAATAGATGTCAGAAAAGACTCTGAAACGTTCCTTTGAACAAACAGTAGCCAAAGCAAATGGAAGAAATTATAAGATAAAAGAACTGAATTAAAGATTTCCAAGAGCAGCTCAAGAAGACAAAGACAATTATTATAATGATATGTGCAAAGATCTGGAGTTAGATAACCAAAAGTGAAGAATGCAGTCAGCATTTCTCAAGCTGAAAGAACGGAAGAAAAAATTTAAGCCTTGAGTTTCAATATTGAAAGTTTCTATGGGCAAAATGTTGAATGATGCAGGAAACATCAAAAGAAGATGGAAAGAACACACAGAATCACTATACCAAAAAGAACTAGTTGATGTTTATCCATTTCATGAGGTGGCAAATGACCAGGAATCAATGATATTGAAGGAAGAAATTGAGGCTGATCTGAAGTAATTGGTGAAAAACAAGTCTCCAGGAATTAATGGAATACTCATTGAGGTGTTTCAGGATATGGATGCCACGCTGGAGTCACTTACTCAGCTATGCCAAGAAATTTGGATGACAGCTGCCTGGCCAACTGATTGGAAGAGATCCATATTTGTACCCATTCCAAAAATTACAGATCCCACAGAATGTGGAAATTATTGAACAATATAATTAATATGACATATAAGTAAAGTCTTGCTGAAGATAATTAAAAATATATATATATATATATTAGAGCAGTATATTGACATAGAACTTCCAGAAATGCAAGATGGATTCAGAAGAGGACATGGAATGAGGAATATCATTGCTGATGTCAGATGGATCTTGGCTGAAAGCAAAGAATATCAAAAAGAGTTTGCTTATGTTTTATTGAACAGTGAAAAAGCATTAGACTGTATGGATAATAAAAAAATTATAGATAACATTGAGAAGAATGGAAATTACAGAATATTTGATTGTGCTCATGAGGCTCTATGTAGACCAGGAGGCTGTCATTTGAACAGAGCAGAGGGATACTGCATGGTTTAAAATCAAGAAGGCAGTGTGTCAGGGTTGCATCATTTTACCATAACAATTCAATCTATATGCTGAGCAAATTATCTGAGAAGATGGATTATATGAAGAAAAACATGACACCAGGATTGGAGGAAGACTCAATTAGAACCTGTGATATGCAGGTAACACAACTTTGCTTGGTGAAAATGAGAATGACCTAAGCACTTACTGATGATTATTGAAGACTACATTCTGCAGTATGGATTATACCCCAATATAAAGAATACAGAAATCCTCACAACTGAACCAATAAACAGCATCCTGATAAATGGAGAAAAGATTGAAGTTATCTAAGACTCCATATTACTTAGTTCTACAATCAATAACAGTGGAAGCAGCAGTCAAGACATCAGACGAGGTACTTTATTGGGCAAATCTACTGCAAAAGACTTCTTTCAGGTGTTGAAGAGCAAAGATTTCTCCTTAAAGACTTGTTGCTGTTGTTGTTATGTGCTGTCAAGTTGGACCCAACTCATAATGAACCCTCCTTGGGTGTCCCAGGTGGTATCACTACGGAAGTAGGTGGCCCAAACTTCCTTCTGAGGACTGGATGGTGGGTTTGAACTGCCAGCCTTCTGGTTAGCAGTCAAGTGCCTTAGGCACTACACAGACTAAGGAGTGCCTAACCCAAGCCATGGTACTTTCAATTGCCTTATAAGCATGTGAAAGCTGGACAATGAACTAGGAAGACCAAAGAAGAGTTGACACTTTTGAATTGTGGTGTTGTTGAAGAACACTGAAAGCACCATGGACTGCTAAAAGAACTAACAAATATGTCCTGGACAAAGTGCAGCTGGAGTGCTCTTTGGAAGTGAGAATGCCCAGATTTCATCGCACATAATTTTGGTCATATTATCAGAAGGAACCATACCCTGGAGAAGGATATCATGACTGATAAAGTGGAGGGTCAATGAAAAAGGGGAAGGCCCTCAATGAGATGGATTGGCACAGTGGCTGCAATGATGTGTTCAGGTATAGCAGAAGCTGTGATTCTGGCACAAGACCGGCAGTACTTCCTTCTGTTGTACATAGGGTTGCTATGAGTCAGAGCTGGCTCGATGGCACCTAACTACAAGAACAACATAAAATATTTTAAACTCAGAATCATACCTGTTTTTATTCTGCATTACCAAGGAATGACCATTCCACTTCTAATTTCTTGACAAAGTTCATGACACAGGTCAAAATCATTTTTTTTTTTTTTTAATCTACCACAGTAAATTTCTTTTAAAACAATAGCCACAATTTTTCCCTTCTCTGTGTCTATGATCCTTTGTAACCTGTCTTTGCAGCTTCTTTCCCATGAAAACAGTCTGTTTTTATACCCTTTCAATGTGAATTGGACTTATAATTGTTTTGACTAATAGCAAGTTGTGGAAGTGACATCATGCATGTCCCATTTCCAGGTCTCAAGAATAATTTTACATTTCTGTGTCCTCTCCTCATCCCCTTGTACTTGTCATCTGAACAAATCTGGGCCTGCTTACTGAAAGATGAGTGACCACATGGATAATAATTAAATCAGTCCACTTGTCTCAACTGAGGTTATAGACATGGGAGAAGCCAATCAACTCCAGGAAATCCAAAGAGGAGGGCCACTAGGTAGACACCCCACTAATCTGAGAGCTAAACAAATACTTACTTTAGTCATAAGCCACTAAATTTTGAAGTGATTAGTTTCACAGTGATAACTAACAAGTACACAGGTCCTAATGTCCTAAGGCAGATTTATTTACCCTAGTATGTCAACAGCACATTCTATTCCTTCATCTTTCATTTATCTCACAGAGCCATCTTTGTAACCATACAACTAACTAGGTTAAATACTTGACACACGATGAGTACTTAATAAATGCTATTAGATGCTGAATTTGGTCAAAGACTTCAGGCTATTTGTTCATGTAAGCCTGATTTAGGATTCCTCTTGTTTCTTTAGCTCATCCAGATAAAGCAGTGATGACTTGCTTTATGTTTTCTCCTAGCTGCAAAGCCTTGGCACATCCTGAGAGATTCAGTGACATTTGCTATTCAAACATTTTTGTTCCAATTAATAGTGGTGCTTCTCAAGGGGAGCACAGCACAAATGACTGGTCTCAGACACAGACTCTCCTGAGTAAATTGAAGTGGTAAATCAAAGTACTCTGTGGTTTTAATAAAAAACAAAAAACAACAACAAAAAAAACCACAATCTGTATAACTCTCAGTAGAAGTGGAAAACTGGGATTTATATTGTGAAATAGAGCATGTCAAACAAAATGTGGCCATTGCTCTCAGCTTCTATCTCTAGAATAATTCAACAGCAAAATTGATAAACTGACCTACTTATCTCTATAACAAACCTATAAGAATTCCATTATTATACAAATTTACTCTTTTAAAAACAAAAAGGTATGAACACTTAATTTATATAACCTAGCTGTTAGCCACAAAGTAATTGTAATTTAAGTATATTGCACATTATATTTGTGACAACCTTAAACTCTGAAGTTAATCTTATTCACAATGACCTAAATATTATAATGAAGCACTTAAAAGGTTGTAAAATGCCATAGTTGTTTCAAAGGTGTTACCAATACAGGGAAGTAACTCCAGCAGGAATTACCGATTTCATTTAATGCTAGAGTCATCAGAATCTTAAAAATATATATGTTAAAGTTCATCAAGTAGTTAAGATTCATAATTTGAATGAAATTCTTACTTCAGTAAAAAGTGAAAAAATTCTGACTTCAGAAACATACAAGGACAAAAATTAATGTCCTTTTATGAGTAAAATATTTTTATTTTAATTGAGTTAAAGAAAATATAGGAGCTCTGGTAGCGTAGTGCCTAAGTTACTTGACTACTAATCAGAAGGCTGGGGGTTCAAAACCACCAGCCACTCCCTGAAAAGAAGGTTGGGCAATCTACTGCCGTAGAGAGACTGCCTCGAAAACCCAAGGAGGAATCGCTATGAGTCGGGTCCGACTCCACGGCACATAACAACAACAAAAAGAAAATATGAATTATTTTACTAGCTCCTTTCTTTTTCCTTATACTATTGAGCACCCGTTTATTATTTGACCTACAACTTTATTTCTTTGAGCCAAAGAAAGACCTGGAAAATACCAAACCTGATTTCTAATAGTAAACTTTGAGGAAAGTAAGGGGATTATTACTCATGCTTGTAAAGAAGTTTAAACCAGGGATCATGAGGAACATAGGTTTTTCATGTGCACACATTGAAGGGCTTTGCAGATGAATGGACTTTAATTCTCAGTAACTGTAAGAGATTTTACTTACTCAATGTCAGATATACTTTCTACAGAATAAATATACTTCAACTTCATAAAATAAGACCCTTCACTCATCTGTTTAAGCAATATTTAGAGTGCCTGCTATCTTCTACATACCATGCTAATACTTTCCAGCTATTGAAGGAAAATAAAACCATCATGCTGCCTGGTCTCATGGAGCTTACACTCCAGTGGGAGGCACAGATTTTTAACAAATAAAAACACAAGCATAAAATTGAAAATCAAAGCAACTATTAAGGTGCAAAAGAATCAGATACTGTGTTAGGAAACAAAGGGGATATGGATTTAGACAGAGTAGAAGGATGAGCATGGAAACACATTAAAGGACAATTTCTGCAAGTTAGATGAGGGCTTGGGACATTGAGAGGTTACTGTGGGGTAGTGGGTGAATCCAAGAGTGCTAGGAAATGAACTTGGGGAAGTAAGGAGGATCCGTGTTATACAGAGCTTTAAAGATCATAGTAAGAGTTCAGTCTTAGTCTATGAACAATGATACTTAGATACATACCAAAGAAAAAATACACACAATTTAATTTATGTTTTTTTTTTTTTTTTTAAGAAAAAGATTACAATAGCTTCTATGTGAAGATGACTGGTAGAAGGGGAATTGGGAAATAAGATTAAACATTATTAGAATAGAATAGGGAAACAGATTTTATGACTATGTAATTTTACTGTAGGATCAGTGAAGGTGAGATGAATTATATACAATTTAAATTGTTTTTGATGTCGAATAATATACGATGATTGACTGCACTGAGTTCAGGATAAACAAAATAGATGTCAATCATGACTTACAGGTCTCCATCTTGAAAATAAAGTACATGTGTTATTTAAAATATTTACAGAATTCTTAGGAAAACTGAGATGGAAGAAAGTTGCAAAAATTTACCTTTTATTATAGATTTTTGAAGTGTCTTACCTGGATGAGTCCATGAAAAATGGCATGAGTATTCAGGAATATAGTGTATATCAATTTATGTATAACAAGTGGTTGTGTGTGTGAACTAATATATAATATAAGAAATTTAATTTTTGTGGTCTTCTGCATTTTGAATTTTATTCAGAAATGCTTTGAGAATGTATTGCATGCTCTGTACATCAGGTTTTAGGCATTTTCTTGTCCTTGATAAGATCTGGTATTCCACTTTTCCTCATTTTAAATAACTTTCACCTGACTTTCATTTCCATACCAATAAGTTCATTCTAGCAATAAAATTTTATTGTCAGTCTTTCCAAGTTTTTATTTTCACCTTTTTATGAATACTATTAGGAGACAAGAAAGAGTTTTACCCTTATATACCAATGTGCCATTCAAATTTATTTCCTAAAGTTAATCAAAAACTTTTGGAGGATTTTTTTCTCTTATGGTTATCCAAATGTGTCAGTTCAATAACATATAGGTGTTCTAAAATTTCAGCACCATGAAGACCACATTAAAATCATTGTAATTACTGAACTGAGTAGAACCTGAACTTCTTCAGACTAAAGACGATTCCCATCCTCCTCCTAACTTCCTGACCAAAGCCTGGCACAAAGTCATGAGCATGATAGGTGAAGATACTTGACTAACACAGTGGATATGTGTCATATGCCCATCATCTATTTTATTAGCCTTTTATATTTGGTAAACTCCCAAGGTAGTCAATATAGAGAAGAATAACTCAAACTCCCAGTATTCCTTATATCCAGAATATGGGTATGGGACTGAAGGTCCCTCAATCAAATCCACCTATATGAGATTTTGATTTGAAAGTTATCAATATAGAACACAGGCTCTGAAATAAGTTGACCCTTTGGTGGAATAAGTTAGGACAGAGATTATGGTGTTGGGCAACAGCTGTGCTTTCAAAGGCCAAATTCTTTTTCAAAATTAGCATGCATGTGGAGAAGACATGGCTGCATTTTGGTCAAATTCCTTACATTAAATGTTAGCTGGTAGCAATTATAACAATGAGGGTGTTTTCATTAGAAGATTTTCTGGGAGAGCATTCCTTTACATGTTTTCCCCAGAAAGAGAGCCTTAATCTTGTTTTCTGGTCTCATAATTATTCCATAAGCTGTTCAAGACATTTTAATTAGCTATGTTTCTGCCTCAACTAGTGATAATTTATTCAATTGTTTGCAATAAAAGATCTGATTGATAAAATTGATAAAACCATCCATTCAGCCAGTTATTAAGTAATAGCATTTTTAATTCACTCATTAATTCATGCATTCATTAATTTAATCCATTCAGAAAAACATATTTAGCTTCTATTGTAAACCAAGGAGCTCTGGTGCCATACTGCCTAAGGCATTTGACTACTGGCTAGAAGTTTGGTGGTTCAAACCCACCAGCTGCTCTTTGGAGGCAAGATAGGGCAATATACTCGGGTAAAGATTTACTGCCTTGGAAACCCAGTGGGGGACACTATGCGTAGAAATCGACTCAATGGCAGTGAGGTTGGTTTCTCTTTTTTTGTGTATTTTAAACCGATAATAGTTATATTATTTTTCTAACAATAATACAATAACAGAGTAAATGAAGGTTAATAATATGTGAATGTTTAAGAATGTTTAAATCTAGTTAAGGGGCTTGGTAATTTGATGGACAATTATAGTAATCACATGGTGAGCATTATGAAGAAATACTAAGAAAGAACTACGTGATCGTAACAGAGCTATATTTTTGCCAGGCTTGTGAGATCATAGAAAGCTTTCTGGAAAAACGGCAGTTTTCTTTTTTTTTTTTAATTGTGATTTGGGTGAAATTTTACACAGCAAATTCACTTTCCATACCACAAGCAGCTCACATACACTTTTTCTCATGACAATGACTACGATTTACCACAATGCAACAGCTCCCCTCCCACTTCCTACCCATAGTTACCTCTTTCCTGCATCCTTCCCTCCATGCACTCTGGCCCCATGAGCTATCTCTCTGTGCATACACAGCCTTTCTATTCTCCCATGACTGTTCTCTCCAAGGAGTCTATCTACCTAATGTAAGTGTTCAGCTTATATGCCTGTCTTTTGTTTCTCTGAAAGCCACAAAAGTGGGTTCAATTCCACACCTAAGAGCAGCTAGGAGCCATAGTTTCAGTGGTTCTAGCAGGCTCATCAGACCACCAAAATTGGTCCCCTTTTTATTAATTTATTTTGTTAATGATTTAGAGTTCTGTTCCACATTGTTCTTCCAATCTATCCAGAATCTCCTACATAGATCCTCCTCTGAGTAGTTGACTGCTGGGCACCCTCTAGTTCTTCTGCTCTCATAGTCATATAGGCTGAGGATCTCATGGGGTACCAGTTGCTTGGACTAATTTTTTCCATGAATCTTTGGTTTTGTTCATTCTTCTTTGCTCTGGATGAGGCGAGACCCATCGTTGCATCTAGATGGACACTTGCAAGCTTTTAAGATCAGAGTTGAAAAATAGCAGTGTTTTTTAAAGTGTGATTGATAGATCACTTGCATTATAATCCCCTGCTGGTACTTGAACACCTTAAATCCATTCTATTACTTTATATCTATTAAATCAAAATTCCATTTTTTTTTTCTTTTTACTAGAAATCTGCATATAGAACAAACATGCCAGTAATACAAAGAAGGCAAGTGAAAGGAATGCATTTGGAAGGTAAGGGTTCAAAATCCCAGCAGTAAGAGAGAATAATTGAATGGCTCATATCCAAAAAACCAAAGGATTCACAGAAACAAATATTTTCAAGCATATCTAGACTAATGTATTTTGACACTCATGTAAATTACCAAATCTTTGAGTCAAAGAGATCTGGACTGAAATCACCCATTACCTAGCCTGGCATTGTTATTAAAGTTTTACCAGCTACAGTTTCTCTGTAATGTCAAAAAAAAAAAAAAAAAAAAAAAAATTAACTCAGACTCCTTGGAAGATGGTGATGACTAAATTAAATTCAAAGCATAAATGCACTGATTTTCATTAAAGGCTAGTTTATTTGGCTTAATATATCTTTTCAAGAAGAAAAACTGTTTCTGTTTTTTTGTTTGTTTGCTTGGTTGTTTCTTGTTTGCAGTTATTTGTCTTGAATTGTTAAATATCAGATGCAAAAGGAGTGTACCTGTTCATTCACATTATGCTGTGTACAGAAGGACAGCTACAAAGATGAATACTTAATAAAAGCTTTAAATAATATCATGATAATGGTTTATATATTAACCATTAACCATCTTAAGTCACATTTAGTATTTTTTAAGCTTATATTATATTCTAATAAAGTTATATATATATAATATATATATATGTCCCGACGCATAGCAACCCCTCCAAGGAATGGCTGGTGGGTTTGATCCAGTAGCCTTGTTGTTAGCAGTCAGATCCCTTAGGCCATGTGCCACCAGAGCTCCTGTAAAGTAACATGTTGTTGTTGTTATATGCCGTGGAGTTGGACCTGACTCATAGCAACCCCTTCTTGGGTTTCTGAGGCGGTATCACTACGGAAGTAGGTTGCCCTACCTTCCTTCCAAGGAGTGGCTGGTGGGTTTGAACTGCCAGACTTCTGGTTAGCAGTCAAGTGCCTTAGGCACTATGCTACCAGAGCTCCCATAAAGTAGCATGTTGTTGTTGTTGTTGTTATGTGCTGTTGAGTCAGACCCAACTCATAGCCACCCCTCCTTGGGTTTCTGAGGCAGTATTACTATGGAAGTAGATTGCCCCATCTTCCTTCCGAGGAGTGGCTGGTGGGTTTGAACTGCCAGCCTTCTGGTTAGCAGTCAAGTGCCTTAGGCACTACACTACCAGAGCTTCCTAAAGTAACATAGCCCTTTGTAAATCATATGATAATATAGTTGCTGATTATAGGAATATTTCGTCTGAGTTAGCTTGCAAAAAATAGCAAATGAGAGAAGGCACATTTGTTCAAATATTAAAGAAAATATTTTGAGATGTATTGGGAATATCTAAGCAGATGTTTTCCAGTGCTTAATATTGTTTGTGATTAAGTTTAATTTTAGAACAACATTTTTTTTTCAGATCTAAATTACATTGTTCCTAAGAATATAACAACTGTATCCACCTTTCTGATGATTACCCTCTTGTTCTTGATTTGAATAAAAGAGAAAAACTGGGAAAATTATGCTTGAAATCACTCTTTGTTGAAGCTTTCCATTTTGGTATTTCATGCTGCCCTTGTTTTCTTGATTTCCCACAAAATCAGATATTATTTTGTAATTATGAGAGTGCAACAACAGCTGAGCTACAGCAGCCTTCTCCTACACTGGATTTGGTAAACAAGGTACTAATGATTTCAGCAGATATCTTTGATTTGAGACCCTTTACATCATTCTAAGCAGGTATGATCAAGTCATGGGCACATGCCTCCATAACAGAAACAATTTATTAACTAAGTGGTCAGCTGGCCCAGAATTCCATTACTCCTAATAATGTTATCCGCTCATCAATCACACTAACCATATACTCCTTTAAAAAAAAAAAAAAGATTTCTTCACATATTATGTTATTGTTCTTGTTAAAAAAAACAAACCAACTCACTGCCATCAAGTCAATTCTGAGTCAAAGCAACCCCTTCTTCCATTTCCAAGGTGGTATCTCTACAGAAGTAGATTGCCCAGTTTTCCTTGTGAGGAGTGGCTGGTGGGTTTGAACTGCCAGGCTTCTGGTTAGTGGTCAAATGCCTTAGGCACTATGCCACCAGAGCTCCTATTAGTTGCCATCAAAGTGTCTCCAACTCATGGTGTCCTCCTGTACAAGAGAATGTTGCCTGCTTATGCACCATCTTCTGGATCATTGGTATATTCAAGCCCATTGTTACAGCTATTGCATATTTTGAGTGCCTTCTCTCCTAGGGGGCTCATCTTCCAGCATGTTAGTAGACAATATCTGCTAATCTATAGGGTTTTCAATAGCTAATTTTGAAAGTAGATCACCAAACTTTTTTCTTGGGATGTTTTAGTCTGGAAATTCCAGTGAAACTTGCCCAACATGAATGGGGTTGTTAGTATTTGAAATACTAGTGGATAGCTCCCAGTGTAATAACAACATGTAAGATGCTGCACTATGACAAACTGACACATGAATGTTGGCCACATACTCCCTTATGAATATCACACTCTCGCTGAAGTGGATTCTTTCCATGACATTCCTGTACTTTCCCAGCTCTATGCCCTTGCTTACTCTGTTTTTTTTTTTTTTTTTCCCTTGTGATAGATACCCTTTGCCTGTATTTCCATAAGTTTTAACTTCAAAGGCATTATAAATTGTATGCCCTCTTGATGGACATTTAGGAAAGCACTAATTCTTTACCATAACAAATAGCTCTAGTGGGCAATCTTTTCTATGTCTTTGTGTATGTATGTGCACAGTTTCCTGGGAAACACACACATATACACATGTATACATGAGATAACTAAGACTTATATATACATGTACTATATAAATTCTTAGTTTTACAAATCATGACAACTTGAGTTCTAATTGTATCGATTTATATTGTCCCCTAATGGTAATGATAGTTCTTCTCATGGATCAATATCTAATTCTTAGAATTTTAATTTTTGCTGTATGTTTAACCTTCTAATTTTCTACAACATTTCACAAAATATGAAGTTATCATTCTGTGGTTTTAATTTGCATATCCCTCAAAACTAATAATACTTTCTTAATATCTACAATCATAAGAATGGATAAATGTTATGCATACAATAGGATAAAAATGTAATTAAATATCACAAATTTCATGTTGATTATAAATGTATAGTTGAATATATGTAAATATACAGACACATAACACAAAATAATCCTATGCATGATTTTTTAATGTATTTATAAGTAGCATGGATGGTTATTTCTAGGAAGGATGAAAGGGGACTCTTAATGGGTAAGTTACTGTAAGTATTGGCCAAGTGACAGGAAGAGATTCACATTTGTACCAATTCCAAAGAAAGGTGATTTCACAGAATGTGGAAATTTTCAAGTGATATCATATACAAGTAAAATTTTGCTGAAGACAATTAAAAAATATTTGCAACCATACATTGACAAGGAACTTCCAGAATTGCAAGCTGGATTCAGAAGAGGATGTGGAATGAGGGATATCAATGCTGTTATCACATGGATCTTGGCTGAAAGCAAAGAATACCAGAAAGCGGTTTATGGATAACATTGAGAAGAATGGAAATTCCAGAACAGTTAATTGTGCTAACAAGGAACCTTTGCATAGGAATGTACTTATAAGAAACCTGTGCTCAAAAGGAATCTTTTGGTGCACAGACCAAAAGGCTGTCATTTGAATAGAATAAGGAGATACTGTATGGTTTAAAATCAGGAAGGGTGCACATCAGGGTTGTATCCTTTCACCATACTTATTCAATCTGTATACCGAGCAAATAATCCAAGAAGCTGGATTATATGAAGAAGAATGCAGCATCAGGATTGGAGGAAGAGTAATTGACAACCTGAGATATGCAGATGAAACAACTTTGCTTGTTGAAAGCATAGATGACTTGAAACACTTACTGATGAAGATTAAAGAATACAGTCAGCACTATAGATTACATCTTTATGTAAAGAAAATAAAACAGCATCATGATAAATGGAAAAAAAGATTGGGTTTGTCAATGATTTCATAATACTTGGTTCCACAGTCAACACCAATGTAGCAGCAGTCAAGAAATCAATCTACGTACTTCACTGGGCAAATCTGCTGCCACAGACCTCTTTAAAGGACCAAAAAGCAAAAATGCCTTTTTGAATACTAAGGTAGACCTAACCCAAGTCATGGTGTTTTCAATCACCTCATATGCCTGTGATAGCTGGACAATGAATAAAGAAGACCAAAGAAGAGTTGATGGTTTTCAGTTGTGGTGTTGGCAAAGCATACTGAAAATACCCATGGACTGCCAGAAAAACTGACAAATATGTCCTGGAAGAAGTGCAGCCTGAATGTTCCTTGGAATTAAGAATGGCTAGACTTTGTCTCACCTACTTTGGTCATGTTGTCAGAAGGGACCATTCGCTAGAGAAGGATATCATTCTTGGTAAAGTGGAGAGTTCACAAAAAATAGGAAGGCCTTCAAGGAGATGGATTGACACAATGACTGTCATGATGGGCTTGTGTTTATGAAGGATTGAGGACCTGGCACAGGACAGGGCAGTGTTTCATCTGCTGTGCATAGGGTTGCTGTGAGTCAGAACTGACTAGAAGGCACATAACAACAACATTGGGTAAGTGAAGGCAAGATTTAATTTGATGTAATAGTTCTCACAAGTAAGTTCTCAGATGTTTTATTTTATTTTTTTTTCCTATAACTAAAGCAAAATAGGAATTTTATAAAGCCAATTGCTGTTTTTTCATGTGATCTTTTCATTTTTTCTTTCAAGAAATTGAAGAAAGAAAATGAGGTTCCCTGGATCTGTGCCTCACCCCATTTTGCTGTTACCCTGCTGGTCTGAACCACCATAATCACTTGTACTACTTCAATTGCCTCCTAAATGGTCCCTCTGCTTCTACCTTTCCCTTCTACAGTCTATTTATTTTGAAAATTGCCATGAGTTCTTTGTATATTTAAGTCAGATCATGGGACTTTTCTGCTCAAAATATTGCAATCAAATTAAAATATAAACATTTGACAGCAATAAGATTCCCTGTTAATATTTGACCTATCATCCTCTATTTTACTGATCCATAATTGTGGGAGAACACCCTGAAATATCTGCTCTATGTACCCATTCTGCTTGGAATGCTATTTTCAAAGGCATGTGCTTAGCTAACTCCCTCATCTCCTTCAAGTCTGCTGAGATGACACTTTCTCAACAGTCTTCCCAAATCACCTCATTTAAGGATGGATCTTGCTCATCCACCATACTTCTATTCAACTGATGCCTTTTCATGTTACTCTGCTTTTTTTTTTTTTTTTCCTTTTTCAATAGTACTGGTAAATTTTAGCATGCTACATAATTTACTTAATAGGTTTATTGTTTATTGTATGTCTTACTTCATAGGAATGTAAGCTCACTGAAGGAGAGAATCTCTATTTGTTACATCAATGATATCAAGACTAGAATGGTGTATAACACAAATAAGCACTCAATAAATATTTGTTGCATGAATGAATAAATGACAAAGAAAGAAGAAATCCACATATTTTTTCTTGTACTCAATATGAGAAAATTTTTCATGGAGGACCAATGCAAGTAAAATTGCTGGCAATATATAAACACTTTACGTATCTGAGAATACGTTTTCATATTTTTATGACCTCTGAAAGATACATTTGCCCCAAAGGTGACATGTGCACAATGATGCAATGAGGTATTGCCAGGCACTGTGTTAGAGACATGAAGTCTAAACATTCTGAAAATGCAAAAGAAAAGTCTTTGTCCAGAGAAGCTCACAGGCATTCTTTCTAGTAATGACTATAAGAAATATTCAATATGGGTTGGCCACCTTGTTATTGATTAAAATTAAAAAGAATATTGACTCATAAAACTTTACCCCAGAAAGCACACACACATGACTTCTGATTACCATGTCATTGTCTAAAATAAATTGTGTGGCCTACTTAATTTCAGGAGAGTAAAAAAGTCACTCCAATCATGCTCCAGAAAAAGAACCAAAAATGTTGGAAGCCATGATTATGGCCATATAATTGGCCTCATACAATTCTAGGCATTTTCTTTCCCTTGTGTTAATTGTTTTATTTATAAATAGCAGGAAAAAGAGGTCACGTTTTGAACATTCAGTGTTTGCCTAGTTTAACGAATGAAAACATTTCTTTATATCTGAAATCTTCATATTTATTTACTAGAGACTAATGTAGCATAGTGGCTAAGACACTTGCTTGCTAACCAGACAGCTGGCGGTTCAAACCCACCAGCCACTCCTCAGAAGGAAGGTTGGACAATCCTACTTCCCTAGTGATACTGCCTCGGAAACCCAAGGAGGGGTTGCTATGAGTCGGGTTTGACTCGAGGGCACATAACAACAACAACTACAACAATGTCTTTCTAATGTATCACAGCCATGGATATTTTGGAAAACACTCTTTGGACATGTTTATACCTAGGAAGGAGCCCTGGTCACACAGTGGTTAAATTGCTCTGCTGCTAATCAAAAGGTTGGTGGTTTGAACTCATCAGCCATTCTGTAGGAGAAAGATATGGCAGTCTGCTTTCATGAAGATTTAAGCCTTGGAAACACTATGGGGTTGTTTGATTCTTTTGTATGAAGTAGTTATGGGTCAGAATTGACCTGATGGCAATGGATTTGGTTTTTGGGTTTAAGTGTTTTGGGTTTAAGTGACAAAAGGTGATTAATTCAAGATAGATGCAACTTAAAATACACAACATGTCAAATGGACAGTAATAAGAGAGGAAGAGACATCTACTGTCAAGCCTATGGTTCTTCTAGTCCTGCTGGAGAAACTAGTGTGTGAATGTGGAGGTTCGTAAGTCTCTTCTGTGTGAAAAAATGCTTGGGGTAAAATACTAAAAAATTTGCAAGTTATTATTTTTATTGTGTTAGGATATATACCACTTCAGTATAGACCAAAAAAGAAAATTCTAACAACTTCATAAAATTTCTTATGTTTTACTTTTATTTCAATTATTTTTAATTTTTCCATAAGGATTAACAGCAGTACTCTAAGATAAATCATTCTGTAGGCTTGCTTGCTTTAATGACATCAAACAGAACCCCAAGAATGATATGATGGCAGCTCAAAGGGGAGATGGGAAATGACTGAGACTCAGAAAGCTCCTGAAAAGACAATGTTAATCTACAAGCACCATTCTTGAGCCCATAAGAGGCTCTGATTCTGAGAAGAAGAAATTCCACCACATAGAATCTCTACCATGCTAGCATTCAAATCCTCAGCTTCCTGTATATAAAGCAAACTACTGAGGGGAATTTTATAGTATAGAAAATCTTAAAGGAAGAAGAGGAGGAGGGTAGTAGAAAAGTAAAAAAGAGAGGCAGGAGGAGAGAGAGAAAGAAGGAAGGGAGAGAGGGTGGGAGGAAGAATGGAAAGGAGGGATAGAGGAAGACAGGGAGATGGAAGAAGGGAGGGAGATGGAGGAAGGGAGGAAGGAGTGGAGGAAAGAAGGAAAGAAATGATACCAATGTCATTGTTGTTAGGTGTCGGCAAGTCAATTCCAACTCATAGGGTCCCCATGTACTGTAGGATGAAACACTGTCTAGTCCTGTGTCATCTTCACAATCAATTTTATATTTCAGCCCATTGTTGCAGCCAACATGTCAATCCGTCTTGTTAAGGTTCTTTCTCTTTTATACTGACCCTCTATTTTCCGAAGCATAATGTCCTTCTCCAGGGATTGGTCTCTCCTTATAACCTGTCCAAAGTACATGAGATTAAGATTCAGCATCTTCGTTTCTAAGGAGCATTTTGGCTGTACTTCTTCTAAGACAGATTTGTTCATACTTCTGAAATCTGTGTCATAATCAGTGAAAATTGTCCTGTGGCATAGCAATTTTTTGGGATTCAGGAGTTATAAACTCCTTGACCTGAGAGTCACTTCAGGGTTGTGCATAATTCTTTAGTGTTTCATAGTATTCCTTGTGTGTATAGACCACACAAGTTTTCCTTTCTTCCACTGATAGGCATTAAGTGTTTCCATCTCTGCTATTTTGAATAGTACTGCCATGAGCATGGTGTGTATATATTCATTCATATCCTAGATCTTACTTCTTTAGGATATATATCTAGTATTAGGATCACTGGATCAAATGGTATTTCTATTTCCAATTTTTTAAAGGAATCGCCCTACCAATTTCAACAGTGCTTGTATCATTTCAAAATTCCACTAGCAGTGTAAGATAGTCCCAATCTCTCTACATCTTCACTAGAATTCATTATTTTCTGTCTTGTGCAACTTTGTTATTAGTGCTGGAGTGAGATGGTATCTCATTGTCATTTTGTTTTGCATCTCTCTAATAGCTAATGATCACAAACATTTTTTCATTTGTTTGTTGGCTGCCTGAATATTTTCTTTAATGAAGTGTCTGTTCATGTTTTCTGCCTGTTTTTTAATTGCATTTTTTGTCATTTTGATGTTGAAGTATTGGAATTTTCTATACATTTTAGCATTACATTGGTTATCAGATATGTTGTTGCCAAACATTTTCTACTATTTAAAAAATTTAAACATTTTTTCTTAACATTAAATTCTTGTGCCAATTCTTCCTTTACTTTATTATCTAGTTTTAGACAGAGATTAACCCTCATCCTATGCAAGATTCTTCTAGTGTAATAATGGATTAATACTTGTCAAAATTGTTGTTGTTGTTGTTGTTGTTAAGT
>NW_006922024.1:393369-432715 GCF_000298275.1 Orycteropus afer afer | reverse complement strand
TTTTCTTTATATTGAGACGTAATCCATACTTCAGACTGTATTCTTCAACCTTCATCAGTAGGTGCCTTAAGTCATCCTCACTTTCAGCAAGCAAGTTGTATCATCTGCATATCTCAGATTGTTAATGATTCTTCCAAAATTTCAAAATTGGTGGTCATCAAAATCACTTGATATCTTAGTTAGAACTGCTGATCTCCTGACCACACACTTATTTAGACTATGAGTAATCAGAAGTCATGTGTTTGTGTGATGTCGTTTTATGAATCAATATTCCTTTTAATTTTAATCAGAAATAAGGAGAGGCTGGTGTGTTCAAACTGCCAACCTTTCAATGGACAAACAAGAACTTAACTACTGTGCCACCATAGTTCCTTTTCTAATGTGAAGTGTCTATTTATGTCTTCTACACATTTTTAAGGAGCTCTGGTAGCATAGTGCCTAAAGCACTTGACTGCTAACCAGAAGGCTGGAGGTTCAAACCCACCAGCCACTCCTCGGAAGGAAGGTTGGGCAATCTACTTCATAGCAATACTGCCTCAGAAACCCAGGGAAAAGTCACTATGAGTTGGGTCCAACTCCACGGCACATAACAACAACAACAACCCATTTTTAAATTCGATTGTTTATCTTTTAGCCATTATCTTATATCAGGAAGGTAGGAAAATCTTTATAATGTTAAATCCCTATGCACTATCCATTGTAATACTTCTCAATAGCCATATGAGCTCTGGTAGCCCAGTGTCTAAGGCATCTGACTGCTAACCAGAAGATTGGTGATTTAAACCTATCAGCCACTCCACAGAAGCAAGACTGGACACTGTACTTCCATAAAGATTTACTGCATTGGAAACCCTATGGGAATTTCTATGAGTTGGAATTGACTCAACAACAGTTGGTATGATAATAGCCATATGATAGGACTATAGTGAATACTAATGTGTCGCAGAAAATAAATAAATTAAATAGACAAAAATGAGGAAGTAATTCAAAAGTCAAATTTATTTACCTGAATTTCAAATTATCTTTTTTCACTATCACCACTTTTAAGTTCTTTAAAACAAGCAAAATACAAGTGAAATAAAATTTCCAGCCCACAGAGTCCTTTCTGAAGGATAGAAGCTGTGCTGTAAACTTAAACATATTCCCTGAGCTTTTTTTGCCTTTGTTTCTACATTTCACTGGTAATCATGTTCTGTTCTACAATTCTAGTAACCTTAGCCTTGGGAGAAAGTTAAGAACAAAGAGAAAAGGAGCTAATGAGGAGAGATAAAAGAATAAATGCTGATTCATAATCCACCAATCAATGATAATTCATAACAGGACAGTCCCCTTAATGTTATACATAATGTTTGATGATTAATATGAGAATTATTATTTTTTTAATTTAAAAGTCATTTAGTGATTATTTCTATTAGAAAGGTTCTCAAATATGTGTATTTACACATATGTATAAAATATCATTAGCAAACTTAAAAAATCGAATAATTCATAATCAACTTTAATGTCATATTTAATCTTAAACATTTTGGATCACAATTATTTTCATTGACAGTGGGAAAAAAATAAGAAGGAAATTTGAAAAAAAGTCTTACTCCTTATTTTTTGTCTGAAAAGATGGGACAAACAAGGAACTGATGATCATGATTCAGTGTAGCTGATCACACAAAAGAAAGTTTTATAGTTGCCCCCCAAAATATTCTGTAGGTGAAATCTATTTTCTAAAGATGTTCTTTGTAAAAATTATTTTTAACATTTTTTCCATTATTGTAGAAATGACAAATACATGTATCCTAAATGGAAAGAGAATCACATGCGCTATTATATAAAAATCTTTTTAATTTTATGAATCAGACAGTTGAGCTTCTGATGTCTCTCTGAATTGGTAAGGGGAGAGCCCCAGGCAGGAAGTGGCAGCCAGGCGGCTGACTGTAGGAACAGGTAAGAGGAGAGTCTCAGTCAGGAAGGGGGGTAGCCAGCAAATGACTGGAACAGGTAGGGGGAAGGCCAGGAATTGAGTGGAGAAGTTTGCAACAGCTAAGGGAGATGAACTCATTTGTCAGTTTGTCATACTGTGGTGGCTCGTGTGTTGCTGTGAGGCTGCAGACAGTGCCACCAGCATTTCAAATGCCAGCATGGTTGTTCATGGTGGATAGGTTTCAGGAGAGCTTCCAGACTGAGAGAGACATGGAAGAAGGAAGAAGCAATCCACTTTTCAATGAACTGGCCAGCAAAAAAAGCTTGTTAATAGCAATGAAACACTGTCTTATATATTACTGAACAGCTTTAAGAATAGCTCTTTGTCTAATACAGTGCTGGAAGATGAACCTCTCAGGTCGAAAGGCACTCAACATATGACTGGGAAAGAGCTGCCTCATCAGACTAGAGTTAAAGATATAGACAAAGTAGAGCTTCCAGGATCTATATTCATTGATGTCACATGACTCAAAATAAGAAGAAACAGCTTCAAACATCCATTAATAATCTGAAGATGGGATGTATAAACTATGAATCTAGAGAAATTGGAAGTTGTCAAATATGAAATGGAATGCATAAAGCCTGATATCCTAGGCATTAGTGAGCTGAAACGGACCAGATTTGGCCATTTTCAATCATACAACCATATGATCTACTATGCTGGGAATGATAAATTGAAGAATAATGAAATGGTATTTGTGATAGTTAAAGATGTGTCAACTTGGCTGGACTCCAGTTGTGAGTGGTGGTTCCCATGATGGATCACATGACTGGGTTCTGAGCGGCCGGTCTGCCCGGGGGGAGTTTCCCTGGGGGTGTGGCCTGCCTGCAGTGCTATCCCAGGGACAGGCTGGAAGAACAGCATTCTGGACTATACACTTCCTTGAGTGAGAGGCTCGCTGCTCGCCCTGGAGGTTTCGGATTCATCCTTTGTTGGGAACAGCAATCAGCATGCTGCGTGCCAGCTTGATTCTCTCAGCTCTGTTGTGCTTACGGGAACCAGGCGGCTCCGGGCCTCATCTCCTCCAGAGACGAACTTTGTGGCTTGAACTCCTCTGCCATGCATGCGAAAGCCAGGCGGCTCCAGGCCCCATCCCCCTCCAGAGACGAACTTTTCAGCTTGAACTTGTCGGCTTCTACATGCTTGTGAGCCATTTACCTAAGATAAATCTCTCTCTCTAACTCTTTCTCTCTCTATAAATATATATATACACTTTGCTGGTTTTTGTGTTTCTCTAGAGAACCCAATCCAACACAGTATTCATCATCAAAAAGAATGTATCAAAATCTATCCTGAAGTACAATGTTATCAATGATAGTATAATATCCTTATGCCTACAAGAAAGGCCACAAAATACTACTATTATCCAAATTTATGCACCAACCACCAAAGCTATAGGTAAGGAAATTGAAGATCTTCATTAACTTTTGCAGTCTGAAATTGACTGAACATGCAATCAAGATGTGTTGATTATCCCTGGTGACTGGAAGGCAAAAGTTGGAAACAAAGAAGAATCACTGGTTGTTGGAAAATTTGGCTTTGGTGATAGAAATAATTCTGGAGATCACAAGACAGCATTTTTTAAGACCGATGACAGATGGGGACTCTACATTTGAATTTTTTTTTCCTTGATTTGGTATGTAATCCACACTGCAGCCTGTGTTTTTCAATCTTCACCAGTAAGTGCCTCAGGTAATACTCACTTTCAGCAAGTAAAGTTGTATGATCAGCATATCTCAGGTTGTTAATTATTCTTCCTCCAATCCTGATGTCACATTTTTCTTCATATAATCCAGCTTCTCAGATTATTTGCTCAGCATATAGATTGAATAAGTGTGGGGAAAGGATACAACCCTGACACACTCCCTTCCTGGTTTTAAACTATGTAGTGTCACTTTGTTCCATTTGAATGACAGCCTCCAGGTCAAGGTACAGGTTCCGCATGAGTACAATCAAGTGTTTGGGAATTCCCATTTTTCTCAATGCTATCCATAATTTGTCATGATTCACACAATCAAATGCCTTTGCATAGTCAATAAAACACAAGTAAACATCTTTTTGGTACTCTTTGCCTTGAGCCAAGATACATCTGACAGACTATGATATTCCTTGTTCCACATCCTCTTCTGAATCCAGCTTGCACCTCAGGAAGTTCTCTGTCAGTATACTGCTGCAATCATTTTTGAATTACCTTCAGTAATATCTTAATTGTGTGCAATATTAATTATATTGTTTGATAATTTCCACATTCTGTGGGATCACCTTTCTTTGGAATGGGTACAAATATGGATATCTTCCAGTCAGTTGGCCAGATGGCTGTCTTCCAAATCTCTTGACATAACCAAGTGAATGTCTCCAGTGCGGTATTGTTTGTTGAAGTATCAGTGGGTATTCCATCAATTCCTGGAGCTTTGTTCTTTGCCAATTCCTTCATTGCAGCTTTGACTTTCTCCTTCGGTACTGTTGGTTCTAGATCATATGCCACCTCCTGAAATCGATGAAGATATGCAAGTTCTTTTTGGTACAGTGACTTTATGTATTCCTTCCATTTTCTTTTGATGTTCCCTGCACCATTCAATATTTTGCCCTTAGAATTTTTCAGTATTGCAACTTGAGGCTTAATTTTTTTCCTCAGTTCTTTCAGCTTGAGAAATGCCAAATGTGTTCTTCACTTTTGGTTTTCTAACTCCAGGTCTTCACAAATTTCATTATAGTAATTGGCTTTGTCTTCTCAAGCTGCTCTTTGAAATCTTTGGTTCAATTATTTTATCTTGTCATTTCTTCCATTTGGACTAGCTGCTCTCCACTCAAGGGCAAGTTTCAGAGTCTCTTCTGTCATTCATTTTGTTCTTCTCTTCCTTTGTTGTCTTTTTAGTGACCTCCTGCTTTCTTCATGGAAGATACTCTTGATGTCATCCCATAATTCTTCTGCTTTTCAGTTATTGGTGTTCAATGCATCAAATGTATTCTTTAGATGATCTCTAAATTCAGGAGGGATATATTGTAGACCATATTTTAGCTCTCGTGGACTTGTTTTAATTGTCTTTAACTTCTAGTTGAACATGCATATGAGCAGTTGATGGTCTGTTCCACAATCAGCTCCTGGCCTTGTTTTGGCTGAAGATATTGAGTTTCTCCATAGCCTCTTGCCACAGATGTAGTCAATCTGATTCCTATGTGTTCCTTCTGGTGAAGTCCACATGTACGGCCATCTTTTATGTTGTTGAAATAATGAATAAGTCATTGGTCTTGCAAAATTCTACCATGAAAGTTCTAGCATTATTTCTGTTACCAAGGCCAGATTTTCCAACTATTGGTGATTCTTCTTTGTTTCCAACTTTTACATTCCAGGCATCAGTGACAATTAACAAATCCTGATTGCATGTTAGGTCAATTTCAGACTTTAGAAGTTGATAAAAATCTTCAGTTTCCTCATCTTTGGCTTTGGTGATTGGTGCATAAATTTGAATAATAGTCATATTAATGGGTCTTCCTTGTAGGGCATATGGATATTATCCTAACACTGACAGCATTGTACTTCAGGACAGATCTTGAAACATCTTTTGTGATGATGAATTCCACACCATTCCTCTTTAAACTGTCATTCCCAGCATAATAGATCATATGGTTGTTTGATTCAAAATGGCCCAAACCAGTCCATTTCAGTTCAGTAATGCCAAGGATATCAATCTTTATGTGTTCCATTTCATTTTTGACACTTCCAGTTTTCCAAGATTCATACTTCATACATTCTATGTTCTGATTATTAATGGATGTTTGCCACTGTTTCTCTTCAATTTGAGTGGTGCCACATCAGCAAGTAGAGTTCTCGAAAGCTTTACCTTATCCATATTAGTAAAGCTGATTTTACTCTGATAATCCAGCTCTTGCCTAGTCCTACTTTGAGAGCTTTCTAAACTAAGTGACTCATCTTCCTCCTCTGTATTAGGCAATGTTTCCAGGCTATTCATAAAGTTGAGCAGTATTATACCAGACAGTGTTGCTCTTCTCTTCATAAAGTTTTCCCTGGCCAATTCTTTGAGAAGTGGATGGCCTCCTCCTTCTTCCTAGTCTGTCTCAGTCTGCAAGTTGAGCTGATACCTGTGTACCAAGTGCACCCCATTGTGTTTGAAACACCAGTGGCACAGCCTCAAGACTCACAGCAACACATCACCAAAGTAGGATAAACTGACAGGCAAATTTGTCTTACTTAGCTGTTGGAAACCACTCTAACCACCCTTTCCTGGATCCCTGCAGCTGATTCCTCAATCTGTTCAAGTCCCCTTTGCCTTTTCTTTCCTCTCCCTGCCTTCTTGCCTCGCTGCTTATGGGGCATGGCCTGGGTTCCCTCTCCTTACCTGGGTGCCTGTGGCTGACTTCTCCCAGATGACTTACAGCATCAGGCTATTCTGCTGTAAAAAATCTGTTTCAAGTGCTGAAGAGCAAAGATATGTCCTTGAAGAAAAACTTGTGCCTAACTCATGCCATGGGATTTTCAATCTCCTCATATGCATGTAAGAGCTGGACAAAGAATAAGGATGACCAAAGAGGAGTTTATGCTTTTGAGTTGCGGTGTTGGCAAAGAACACTGGAAGTTGCATGGACTGCTAAAAGAACTAAAAAATCTGTCCTGGAAGAAGTGCAGCCAGAATGCTCCTCACAAGTGAGAATGTCCAAAGTTTGTCTCACCTACTTTGGCCATATTGTAAGAAGGAACCATTCCCTGGAGAAGGATATCATGCTTGGTAAAGTGGAGGGTCAACATGGAAGGGGTAGGCCTTCAATAAGATGGCTGGACACATTGGGTACAATGATGGGCTCAGATATAGCAAGGATCATGGGGTTGGCACAGGACTGGGAAGTGTTTCTTTCTGCAATAGGTAGGGTCACTATTGGTTAGAGATGACTCAACAGCACCTAACAACAACACCAGCATAAAAAACACTATCAAAATGCCAATTTCATCACAGAAATTAAGTCAGATTTCTATCCCTTTATTTTTCCCTAGAGATAGTTTGTCTATAAAATATTAAAACATCAATATTAGATAGTATTTTTATTTCCTTAGACAGTTCTAAACACCTCAATATTTTGGCTGATATTGGACTAGTTGCAATGAGGTAAATTGAAACTACTTTAAAATGACTGACAACTTTTGTAGACACACCTATAACATATTAGGAGTGTAGAATTAATTACTTAATTCTCATCTTATTATGCGTCTATTACAATTATAAATATATTTGTAGAAAGATAATTTTCATAAATATAAAAACCCTTATGTATTGTTTCCTTGATTTAATGAGAGTTGGTGTGAATTTGAAACATCAGTGACATGTTAATTTCAGCTAGCAAATATGCAGGATTAAGCAAAGAAACTTCACATGATCAAGCTTCTAGAACACTCTAATATTAACATGACCAGGAGTCACCAGAGTGCTCATGAAAATGCAGAGGCCCAGGCTCATTATTAGAAATTCTGCTGCTGTAAGTAAGGAAATAGCTTGGACATCTCTCATCTTAGCAGATGCCTTGAACTAATGTTTTAGAGAAGCACATTTAGGGAAACAATTTTTGAAATCCAGTGAATTAAAATGTAAACTTTACTTTTTAAAACTGGAGGTAGTAATTCTTTCATCACTTAAAGCTATTCCAAAGTTTTCATGCCAAAATCTTGGTTATTTGCAGTTTCTGTATAAATATAATTGAACTCTATATTACTTTGTACTTCCAAATAAAAAATTGGATTTCATAGATGTATAGAAAATTGCTAATTTGAGTAACATTTATGAAAATAGTATATTTAAAATGTATTTAACATAAAAGTAATTGTTCAATGGGACATTTACATGCTTGGATAGATTTTAATAAAAATATATTTCTGTTGTGTAAACTTGAGAGAATTCTGTACAAGGGTCACTTTGTGAACTATTTAATTATCTGATAGAAATTTCTCATGATTTCCTTATTTGCAAAAGTGAGGAGTGGTAATAATGGAATATGGTAGTTTGTTCTTCAATGTTTATTTAACTCCTAATTTTCGATAATATAGTCCCATCACAAATGACCATATAGGCTATTGTGATATCCTTTATGATCAAATATAATAATAAATGGAAGAGACTAACACAGGATAAATTTAGCATTAAAAAATCTATGAGATACACTTATTTGATTCACTCATTCCTACTTCCTACTTCTACCTTGTCCACCTTTTCAGTTTAGCAATTTACTTTTATTTAATCAGAAAATGTGAGCGTGGTTTGAAAGATAAATGACTTTTCTCCCCTGCCTGAGTTTCCCTTCCTCTTAACTTTGGACTTTGCTTTGCCCAATGGCATATGGTAGAAATAATTGCTTATATTATGAACTTATTGTCATGGGTGCCATGGAGTTGATTTTGACACATAACATACCTATAGAACAGAGTGGAACTACTCCATAGAGTTTCCTAGGTTGTCATTTTTATGAGAGCAGTTAACCAGGGCTTTTGCTTCCATGGGATGGCTTGTGGGTCTGAATTGCAACAATTTTGGTTAGCACCTGAGAGTTTAATCATTGTACCAGCAGGACTCTTTATTCTGAGTCTAGGCTTAGGACCATCACTCATCTGTCAGTGTGATGTCAGTGTGGTGGCGTGTGTGTTGCTGTGAAGCTAGAAGTTGTGCCACTAGGATTTCAAATACCAGCAGGGTCATCGATAGTAGACTGGTTTCAGTGGAGCTTCCAGACTAACACAGACAGGGAAGAAGGATAGGGCCATCCCTTATAAAAGAAATAAAAACACGGCCAGTGAAAACCTTACAGATAGCAGTGAAACACTCTTTGATATACTGGAAAAATGTGTGAATAGCAGAGAAACATTTTCAGGAGCAATGCCAGAAGATGAGCCCCTCTGGTTGGAAGACACTCAAAATATGACTGAGGAAGAGCTGGCTCCTCAAAATAGAGTTGACCTTCAAGATGCATATGGAGTAAAGCTTCTGGAACCTTCACATGCTGATGGGACATGACTGAAAATGAGAAGAAACAGCTATTAAAATTCACTAATAGAAACTAGAATCTTCAAAGTATGGATCTAGGAAATTGGATGGTGTCAAAAATGAATATGGAATGCATAAAGATATGTTAGACCTTAATGAGCTGAAACAGACTGTTCTTGGCCATTTGGAATCAGACAACCATATGGTCTAGTATATCAGGAATTACAATAGATGAGGAATGGTGTCACATACAACATCAAAAAGAACATTTCAAGATCTATCTTGAAGTACAATTATGTCAGTAGTATGATAATGTCCTTATGCCCACAAGAAAGAACAGTTAACATTATTATTCATATTTATACACCAACCACTAAAGCCAAAGTTGAAAAAATTGAAGATTTTTGTCAACCTCTACAGTCTGAATTTGACAAAATATGCAATCTACATGTATTGATCATTACTGGTGATTGGAATGTGAATGTTGGAAAGAAAGAAGAAGCATCAGTAGTCTGAAATTATGGTGCTGGTGATAGAAATGATGGTGGAGATTGCATGATAGAGTTTTACAAAACCAGCCACTTATTCATTGAAAATACCTTTATTTTCAACAACATAAACAGTGGGTATACATGTGGACTTCACCAGATAGAATATGGAGGAATCAAATTTATTGCATCTGTGGGAAGAGGTGCTGGATTAGATCAATATCACTGATCAAAACGAAGTCAGGAGCTGAAAGTGGAACAGATCACCAATTGCTCGTATTAAAGTCAAGTTGAATCTGAAGAAAATTAAAATAAGTCCAAGAGAGACAAAGTATGACATTGAGTGTAACTCACAAGAATTTAGAAAGACATCTGAAGAATAGATTTGATTCATTGAGGACAAATGACTAAAGTTGAGACATGTTCTGGGATAGAATCAAGATCATCATACATAAAGAAAGTAAAAAGTCATTAAATGACAAGAAAGGAAGAGAAGGCAAAAATGGATGCCAGAAGAGACTGAAATGCTCTTGAACAGAGAGAAGGTAAAATGAATGAAAGAAATAATGAAATAAGAGACCTGAACAGAAGATTTCAAAGGGTAGCTTGAGAAGACATAGTGTTTAAATGAAATCTGCTAAAACCTGGAATTAAAAAACAAAAATGGAAGACACGCTCAGCATTTCTCAAGCTGAAGGAACTGAAGAAATAATTCAAGCCTCGAGTTGCATTATTGAAGGGTTTTATGGGAAAAATATCATATGATTCAGGAAGCACCAAAAGAAGATATTAGGAATACAAAGAGTCACTGTACCAAAACAAATTGGTTGATATTTAACCATTTCAGGAGGTAGCATATTATCAAGAACCATGGTACTGATGGAAGAAGTTCAAGCTGCACTGAAGGCATCAGTAAAAAATAAGACTCTAGGAGTTGACGGAATACACATCTGTGCTGATTATGTTTGTGTGTCAACTTGGCTAGGCCTGGTTGAGTGGCTGGGTAGCTGGATGTGGTATTTTGCATGAGGAGATTGGTAATCAACTCCATGGTGGAATCTACTGTGAGCAGTTCATGTGGTCTCTTTCCTCTATATAAGGAGAAGCCTTGGGAATGGTCTCTAGCTTATGGCATGGTTGGACCCTGCATATAGCCACGCTCTTGCTCAGCAGCCTGCTATGCTCTGTTGACCTTGGAACTTACAATGGACTTAAGTTAATGGCCTGCTGTGTGGTTTGGTAACATTGGGACTGTGCCTTTTTACTTGTCAACCTTGGGGCTTCTCAGCCTCAGCAGCCAGCAGCTGTCTGAGTGAAGAAACACCTCTAGTTCCAGTGGGCCTGGATCAGGACACAGAGTTGGACCCCATGTTTGAGGAATTGAAGTTGGACTTAAAGGCACCAAATGTAAGAATAAACTCCTCTTTGTTAAGGCCATCCTATTGTGGTATATTTCTTGTCAGAGCAGCACTATATAACCAGAAAAACACCAAAACATTTCAACAAATGAATGCAGTGCTAGAGGTGCTAACTTCTTTATGTCAATAAATTTGGAAGACAGCTACCTGACCAATCGACTAAAAGGGATCAATATTTTTGCCTATTCCAAAGAAAGTGATAAAACAGAATGTGGAAATCACCCAACAGTATCATTAATATCACAAACAAGTAAAATTTTGCTGAAGATAATTATTAAAAAAAAAAAAAAATGGTTGTAGTAATATATTGACAGGAAATTACCGGAAATTCAAGTTGGATTCGGAAGAGGGAATATCTGGAATGAGGGATATCATTGCTGAGGCTAGTTGCGTCTTAGCTGAAAGCAAAGAATACCAGAAATATGTTCATCTGTGTTTCATTGACTATGCAAAAACATTTGATTGTGTGGATCATAACAAATTATGGACAACATTGAGAACAGGAATTCCAGAGCACTCAATTGTGTTCATGAGGAATCTGTACATAGACCAAGAGGCTGTTGTTTGAACAGAACAAGGGGATAGTGCATGGTTTATAATCAGGAAGGGTTTTTGTCAAGGCTGTATCCTTTCACCATACTTATTAAGTCTATATGCAAATAATCTGATAAGCTCTACTTTATAATGAAGATTATGACATCAGGAAGACTCATTAACAACATGTGATATGCAGATGAAACAACCTTGTTTGCTGAAAGTGAAGACTTGAAGCATTTACTGATGAAAAGTAAAGACTATAATCTTCGATATAGATTACTCCTCACCATAAAGAAAACATAAATCATCACACCTAGACCAATTGGCAACATCATTTTAAGTGGAGGAAATATTGAGGTTGTCAGGGATATCATTTTACCTGGATTCAAAATCAACATCCATAGAGGCAGCAGTCAAGAAATCAGGCTTTGTATTACATGAGGCAAAAATGTCTCAAAACACCTCTAAAGAACAAATATGTCACTTTGAGGACTAAGGTTGTCCAGAACTAGGTCTTGGTACTTCCAATTGCTTCATATGCATGTGGAAGCTGGATAATTAGTAAAGAAGACAGAAGAAGACTTGACATCTTTGAATTGTGGTGTTGGGGAAGAATATTTAAAATATGTGCATTGTCAGTAGAAGAAATAAATCTACCCTGAAAATGCAACCATAATGGTCCTTAGAAGCCAGAAAGGCCAGACTTTGTCTCACTTTTTTGAAAGTGTTGTCAGAATAGACCAGTCCCTGGAGAAGGATACTGTGCTTGGTAAAGTAGAGGGTCAGTGAAAGAGGGCAAGACTCTTAATGACAGGGATTGACAAAGTGGCTGCAATCATGGGCTCGAGAACATCAAAGCTTGTGAGGATGGTGCAGGACCAGGCAGTGATTTGTTCTGTTGCACACAATGTTGCCGTATAACTGGACAGCACCTAACAACAACAGGCCTTATGATAGCTCACATGGTTTTCATTACCTTTCTCTCATCACCATAAAAATTGCACAGCCTGACTAATCACTTGCTTCCAGAAAGTGTGGATGAAGGACTTCACTATGATCTGAATTTGTGCCATCACAGCCTACCCCATGGAGCTTCAGTTATGTACAGAGACCATTTAAGATGTGCTGAACATCTAGTCAACACACCACTGTGTCGATGACAATAAATAACTTCTGCTTTAAATCTTTAAGAATTGTGGAATCTATGAAGAAATAGCTAACAGACACAGAGGAAGGTTTACAAATGCAGGAAGTGGAGCTAATATAGGACAGGGTGTCACTGAGGCACAGAGAGAAAGAGTAACCAGTGAAGAAGAGAAAGATCCATGATAACATAGAGTTGGCTAAAAAAAATTATGAAAATTGTTTATAGAATGACAAATACAGTTTCATAAACTGTTATCCAAAATTCTGAAGGACAGATGCTGTCTTAGCTAATTATTGCTGCTATAACAGACATACCACAGGTGGATTGCTCTAACAAACAGAAGTTTATCCTCTCACAGTTTAGGAGGTTGGAAGTTCTATTTCATGGTGCCAGCCCTAGGAGGAATTACAGGTGCCGGCTCTCTCTGTCAGCTCTAGGGGAAGAACCTTGTCTCCTTTCAACATCTTGTGCCCAGTCTTTCTCAGAGATCTTCATGTGTCATGGCCTCAATCTTGTCCCAAATCTACGAGGTTCTCAGCTCAGGGACTTCTCAGTTCAGGGACACTATGCCCAAAGGATGTATTCTGTTCCCACTTTCTTTTTTTTGGTGCTGAGATGCCTCTTATCCCTGCTGACTTGTTTAATCTCTTATATACCTCAAGAGAAATTGACTTAAAATGCAACCTAATTCTGTAGATTGTATCCTGCCTCAATAACATGTTGTTGTTATTGTTATGTGTCGTCGAGTCAGACCTGACTCATAGAGGCCCCTCCTTGGGTTTCTGAGGCAGTATCACTATGGATAGTAGATTGCCTCATCTTCCTTCCAAGGAGTGGCTGGTGGGTTTGAACTGCCAGCCTTCTGGTTAGCAGTCAAGTGCTTAGGCACTATGCTACCAGAGCTCCCCCTCAATAACATAACTGCCTCTAAATCTCCTTCATAACATTACTGAGTTTAAGATTTATAATATATAGGATAATTACATCCGATCACAAAATGGAGGATAATAATACTGACAACCATGGCATTACCAAGTTGACACATTATTTTGGGTAGACATAAGTCTATTTTGAAATATATAATTTTTCAGGCTTTATAAAATTATTAGAATTCACATATGCTGTATTTTCTAGTCTAATAAGCAGGTTCTGAAATAGTACATCATAATAATATATATTATTTTGAAGCTTATAAATGAATATTCACATACATTTCAATAAGTAAAGGCTATACAAATCATATAAGTACAGGTCAAGTTTTGTTTAACTGTGTTATGAAAAATATTTTAGTTTTCAGAAATTTCTAGATTTCAGAACTATGGATAAGGACTTGTAATGTCAACACTGCAAAAATTATGAGTGTAAAAATTTAAAAGATATCATTGATATACATGTCAAGCCTACACCTTACTGGACTACCTAAAATGAGAAAATGAATCAAGGAAATAAATATGCTAAATGAAACCTTCGTGCTTAAGAAGAAATAATTAAGAAAGGATACCTATTTTTCTGAAGGAATTTACCTAGAAATTTACCTAGGCCTACCTCAGGCTTGTGTTATTATGATGATTATTAATTTAAAGGACAAAATAATTTACTACCTTTCTCTGTACATTATGAAATAGGCCTGCAGAGACTGAGCAGAGTGCAATGCTGAGTAGAGAGAGGAGTGTTAAGGGTTGTCCTGGGTAATTCCACTCAAACTCAATTGTATGGCTATGGTTCTCAAGTGACTTTTCACTGCTTCAAAGTAGTCTCTAGTTCATGAAAGAAGTAAAAGTCTCATTATCTCTAGGAAAGTAACTAGAGCTGGAGGAGAACATAGACTTAGGTAGAATTCACAGACTCAAAGATTTGGTTCCATCTTAATTCAAAAACATCTTATGATTTAACAGAATATTACAAGTTTAATTTTCATCTTCACTGATGATTGTTGTACCAATGGAAAAAGTACTTCAAATCCGGATATTAAGCCCACATTTCATAGTATCTGAAATCGTATTTCTTATATCCTCTAAAAGTAATTCCCATCTTGTTATGTATTACTATTATTAATACCAATAGAAATTTAACTAAGAATCTATAGAATTATTTTGGAGAGTGTTAAATTGCATAGTATCTTATCCAAGGAATGTTCAAGTACTATATATAGTAACTGTTCTTCAAATACATAAATGTATGTGGGAAATTATTATTTTTATAATTGTATTCATGTATTGATTTAATAATCTTAAATTTATTACATAAACAAATGTATAACAATACATTTTAAATCACCTATTAATGTTGAACAGGAATTCCTGGATAGTCCAAAAAATAATTATCAGCTAATTAAACTTTGGCAGTTCAAAACCACCAAGAAGAGCATTGGATGAAAGACCTAGCAATGTACTTCTGAAGGATCACATCCATAAAATCCCTGTGGAACAGTTTTACTCTGAAACATGAGGGGATGCCAAGAGACAGAGTTGAAATGGCAATTTTTTTTTTTTTTTTATTTTGGACATCTTTTACATGAAAGTGTTTTTTTTTTTCTAATTTAAAGAAGGCACATGTTTTTGAACATTCATGTAGTTTCTTCCTATGTTCTTAATTCTGAATTTAGTTTTGCAATATTTTAGTTGAAAGAAATTAAATTGAGGGATTGCATTGTTAAATTTTGTGAATTACTAATATTTTCAAGGAAAGTCAATTATAAAAATTCTAATTCACAATTTATGTTTATTATTTAGCTTGTTTTCATCAAAGAATTGTGAACACACAAAACTACATTTCTATGCTAATTTGTCTTAAATATACTTTTATTCCAACATTTCATTTCTACATACAATATTTTCTAAAATATTGTCTGCCTCAGTTTGACTATATTAGAATTTGAAATAAAATGTGGTATCAGTAGAATAATCATATATTAAAACACCCAAAGCATATTTTATATTAAAATGTGAACATTTCACATTGCATCTCATAAGACCTTCATATTAACATTTTCCCCATAGATATTAATAAATGAAAAAGGCTCCCTAGTGTTTCTTTTTGGTAAAAACTTGAGTATATTATAAGAATTCCTTCGAAATATGAAAAGCTTTAATCACTTACCCATCCTGATACTGTATTATGAATGTCATTTATTCAGAGAGATGAATATATTCTAGGAGTATGTTAAAAATGAATCTAATTGAGGAGAACATGGAATATAACAAAAGACACTTTTTACTGTGTTATAAAATTGTAAGAACAAATTTGATGATGTGAGAGGCTGGCTACTTGGAAAAGGAATCATTCAAGATATCAAGTCCTAAATAAAGATAATTGACAATTATAATTTTTGAAATTCAAAAATAGACATTCAGAACAGATAGACAACAGTAAAGGATAGCAATTATAAACAGGAAGAAAATATAAATTGAGTCTCTAGTGTTTTGCGTAATGAACAAACAGAAATTATGAACAAAATATATGTTAATTTTTGATACCCAATGAAAATCATCTAAGGACCAGCAGAAGAAAGCAGCATCAAGATTGAAGGACGACTCATTAACAACCTGCTACACAAAGATGACACAATCTTTCTTGAGGAAAATGAAGAGGACTTGATGTGCTTATTGATGAAGATCTAAGACTATAGGCTACTGTACAAATTACACCTCAATACAAAGAAAATAAAAATGCTCAAAACTCTTGATAAATGGAGAAAAGGTTGAAATTGTCAAGAATTTCAGTTAACTTGGATTCACAATCAACACTATCTGTGGAAGCAGAAGACAAGAAATTGAATGATGTATTGCATTGGGCAAATCTGCTTCAAAAGACCTCTTCAAAGTATTAAAAAGCAAAGATATCACTTTAAGGATTAAGATTGGTCAGACAGAAACCTTGGTATTTTCAGTTGCCTCATATGCATGTAAAACCTGGAAAATGACTAAGAAAGACCAAAGAAGAATTGATGTCTTTATATTATGGTGTTGGCAAAAAATAACAAATATACCATGTAATACCACAAGAATAAACAGATCTGTCTTGGAAGATGTACAAACAGAATGCCCCATAGAAATAATGGTAGTGAGACCTCATTTTGCTTACTTTAGACATGTTATCAGGAGGGATCAGTCCCTGGACAAGAACATCATTCTTGGTAAAGTATAGGGTTAGTGAAAACACAAGAAAGACTCTCAACAAGTCGGACGGACATAGAAGCTGTAAAAAAAGTGCTGAAACAAAACAAAGAATGCAAAGATGGCACAGTACTGAGCATCGTTTCCTTCTATTCTATATAGTGTCAGTATGTGTCAGAACTGACTGGATAGCACTTATCAACAACAACAACAACGATAAGAATAATCACATTTAAAAAAAATACTTAAAAAGTATCTGTAAAAGAAAATTAGAACTTTATTTTCAATGTGAATATTCACTTCATAATGTTACTTTCTTTAAAGATGTGAAAAGGAAATTTTATTTTTGTTGAGAGCAGAACTTACTTAAGAAATGCCAAAATGAAATTTTTATTTCATTATACATGACTATAATCAGATAAAGCTCAAGAAGGACCATTCTAGTTCAATGAATGACCCCAACATACCAGATTCTTAGCAGATTTAACTGAAAGCTCCTTCTTAACCGATGTGCCATAGGAAGAACAGGGAGCTAATCTTGATTCCTCACTCCTTCTTCTGAGGTAAAACTAGTGGAATTCCAGTTGATTCTAATTCATCATGACCCCATGTGTCTCAGAGTAGAACTGTGCTGCACAGAATTTTCATGACAGTGACCTTACAGAAGCAGATAAACATGCTTTATTTCCAAGGCACCCCTGTGTGAGTTTGAATGGTTAGTATTCCAGTGCTTCACTGTTTGAAACACTCAGAAACTCCTTGCTGAAGCAGGAGTAACTTTAATGCCATGACCACTTTAACAACTCCAAGGAGAGCCCCTCAGTTCATTTGATATACCAAAAAAAAAAAAAAAAAAAAAAAAAAAAAAAAAACCTCACTGCAGTCGAGTCATTTGGACTCATAGTGACCCCTCTTTGGGTTCTGAGGCAGCATCTCTATGGAAGTAGATTGACCAATCTTCCTTCTGAGGAGTGGCTGGTGAGTTTGAACCACCACCCTTCTGGTTATCATTCAAATGTCTTAGTCACTACACTACCAGAGTTACAAGATATAGGATTCAAACATTCTTCCTTTTGAACCACTTTTTGATGGATTAAGTCTTGTGAAAGAAGGGTTAAGAAAGCTATTATTTGAGATTTGGTGGCAAAATATGCTAAATAATAAAGTATGTTTCTTATGTAAAATAAATAAGTGAATATTTGTCAAATCTTGCAATTCACTAATTAATGACAGAACCAGTAAGATATTAAAATCAATTCAAAGGAAAATATGAAGAGCAAACATAGATAGATAGATTGATTGATAGATAGACAGATGGACAGATGTTGTTATGTGCTGTGGAGTGGTCTCCGATTCACAGAGACCCCTCCTTGGGTTTCTGAGGCAGTATCACTGCGGAAGTAGATTGCCCAATCTTCCGGAAACAGATAGATAGATGTAGATTGATAGAATCAATAATGTTGACTTAAATTTGCTAATAGATAAAATATTGGTTCATCTAATACTTGCTATTTGTTAATAGATAAAGTATTGGGAAATAAAGTATAATATTTGGGGTCATATTTTCTACAGGGCACAAATCAATTGTACTTACAGCAAATAAAATCTATTTGCACTTCAAATTATGATATGATATGAATAGTTTGCATTATGATCATTATTTCTATAATTTAACTTCCACCCTAACATAACTCTGGTTATGTAGTGCCTAAAGCATTTGACTGCTAACCAGAAGACTGATGGTTCAAACCCACCAGCCACTCCTCAGAAGGAAGACTGGGCAATCTACTTCCATAGAGATACAGCCTCAAAAACCCAAGGAGGGGTTGCTATTAGTCAGAACCCCACGCATTGAGTTGGGTATTCTTGTGTTTATTATTCTAGTCAAAAGAAAATCAGAAGTTATATGATATAAAATCATATAACTATTGATGGCCCACCAGACAATGCTAGAATTCCAGTGAAAAGATAACCAGTAAATATTTTTGCTCTGTTGTAAATCTTGAAAATCCTTTCCTGACAGTCTTCTGGTTGTATCATGCTTCTTAATTCCCCAAACTTATTTATTTATCAAAGTCTATCCCTAGAGATTTCACTGCAAAAAGTTAGGAAGATATTTATACAGATCACAATTTTGCATATATCTCAACAAAAATAAATAAAAATACAACACATACTACTGTTGTTGTTGTTGTTGTTATGTGCCATCAAGTCGGATCTGACTCATAGCGACCCCTGCTTGGGTTTCCAAGACAGTATCACTACGTAAGTAGATTTCCCAATCTTCCTTCTGACGAGTGGCTGGTGGGTTTGAACCGCGAGCTTTTGGTTATCAGTCATGTGCCTTAGGCTCTATGCTACCAGAACTCCTACAACAAAAAATTCAAGTTTAATTTCAGGAAAGAGATTTCCAAAAAAAAATTAAAAATCAGAAGTCTTTACTTTCACTATTTAAATGAGACCACAGTTGCCTGAATAACTCAAAAGAACACAGGCACATCACAATGCACAAAACAATGGCTAAAATTGATAGAAAATAAAGTATAAATTTCATACAATGAGCACTAATTGACCTACATTTTTTCTTTGCCTTAAGTTCCATTTTGATAAATATTAGGTAAATTAAGACACGCATGCTCTGGAAGGAGAGAGGGAGAGAAACAAAAAGAGGAAGAGAGAGAGAGAGAGAGGAGAGAAAAGAGGAAAATGATAAGAAGAAAGAACAGGGTAAGAAGAAAGAGGAGAGACTTTACAAGTGAAACAAAGCCTGGAAATTCAAAAGTCCACAGCAGTTTCTTTGAATAGGAACAGAATACCTTTATGCATTAGACCAGAAGATGACCTGAGGTAATTGTGGCGAATTGTGGAAAGGGTGATAAAAAGAAAGAGGTTTACAACCAATGCCCTTTGGGTCATCAGTTTAGGTTCTAAGACTTATAAAAAACACATGTACAATATTCTATAGCTGTGCAGCTGACAAATTTATGGTTTCAAATTCAGCTGTATAAAAGCATTTTTCTTCTTGTGTTATAACTTCTGTGAAAGTGGTTTCAAATATATATTTTTAGTCCTTATAATCTATTGTCCCTGCTCCAAGACACTCACAGCAGATATCTGTAGAATGTAGTTCACTAGAGAGAAGAGTTCCTGAGTTATGAATTGGTTCAACTCCAAACACTCCTATAGTTGGTAAAATATTTAGTCTCCTCTGCATTCACCAACTCCAGAATTATTGGGGAAAACTAAATTTGCAGCAAACAATTTGATAGAAAATGTTTTCATTGAAACAACACACTGGACAAAATAGAATACTCAGAATATATGAGTTCCTGTAATAATATCTTATAATCGAGAAAGGATATGTATGTACTTTAATTTCTGATCAGTCTTTAAGCCATTATTCTAATGTATTTAAATTTTTCACTTATTCATTTATTTATTTTTTAACTTTTTATTGTGATTTGGTGAAAATTTACAAAGTAAATTAATTTTCCATCAACAGTTCATACATACTTTGTTTCATGACATTGACTGCAATCCCCACAATGTAACAGCTCTCTTCCCACTTCATGCCTGTATTTACCCTTTCCCTATGTCCTTCTTTTCACATGCATTCTTGCTTCTGAACTTTCTGTCTGTGCAAATGCTGCTCTTTTGATATCCACAGCTGATTTAAGGAGTGCACTTCCCTGGTGTAACTGTGAACCTAGTAGGTTGGCCACAGGAGTGAATTCAACTTCAGGACCAAAGAGTGATTAAGAGGGTGTCACGAGTCTCCATTAGACAAGTAATTCTGGCTGTTTTTTTTTTTTTATAATTTTGAGATTTGTTCCACATTTTTCTCCCACTTTATCTTTTTCTTGTTGTTAGGGGCCTTTGAATCAGCTCTGCCTTGTAGCGATCCTATGTACAACAGAATGAAACACTGCCTGGTCCTGCGCCAGCCCCACAATCCTTCCGTAACTGATTGTTGATTGTTGAAGCCACTGTGTCAATCCATCTCAGTGAGGGCTGTCCTCTTTTTTGCTGACCCTCCATTTTAGTAAGCATGACATCCCTTTCCAGAGAATGGTCCCTTCTGACAACATGACAACTCTTCTGTCACTCTGTCATACTGTGGTAGCTTGTGTGTTGCTGTGAAGCTGGAGGCTATGCTACAGTTATTTGAAATGTCATCAGTGTCATCCATGGTAGACACATTTCAGTAGAGCTTCCAGACTAAGACAGACTTGAAAGAAGGAAGGGGCCATCCACTTCTCAAAGAATTGGCCAGTGTATACCACTTTATCTAGGATCTCTAATTTTGATCCCTTTCTGAGTGGTTGGCAGTGGTAGTTGGGCATCAACTAGTTCTTTGGTTTCAATATTGTGTGAGATGAAGTTCCCATGGTCTGCTAGTTCCTTGCACTAACAGCTTCCATGTGTCCTTGATGGTCTTCACTTTTCTTAACTCCAGACAAGGAGAGATCCATGGTTGTATCTTAGATGGTCAATTGCAAGCTTTTAAGACCCCAGTCACTACTCCTCAAAGTAGGATATAGAACAATGTTTTAGTACACTATATCATGCCAATTGAACTTGATGTTCCCCCAACCATGGTCCCAAGCCTGCAGGCCCAGTGACTTACTGCCACAAGGTGTCTGCTTGTGACTAAGATGTTATCATAATTTTGCCCCTTGCTCACTCTATTATACATATGAACATTTTTATAACATATGCAAATATGTATTTAGAAATATCATCTGTCAAACCTATATATGGTCACAAGTATATTCCCATTTGCTTATCCACACCCAATCTTCTTGGCTGCCTACCTATGTATCCCCCTATAGATGAATGTTTATTTCTGTCAGTGCAGTTCTATGTATGTAACAGTACTTACCTTGGTTGTCTGTACCTCTTGTGCACCTCTCTGTGTCTTCCTTTTCCTTAGTGATATTGCGTTGATCACCATCTTTTGTTACATTGCCACTCCCTTCACCCATATCAATATGTGTCTTTTACTTAGCTAGCAAATTTTCATTCCTTTGCCTCTCATCCCTAGTAACCAACAAAGTTTCCTTCCATGTTTAACCCTTTCCTTGATTTTGTAATAGTGGAGTTATACAATATTTGTCCTTCTGTGATACTTATTTCACTGAGCATAATGTTCTATAAGTTAATCCATGTTCTGTTCTTTAATGTTGCATAGAATTACATTGTATATATCTACCATAGATTACTTAGATTACTTACCCATCATCTGTTGATGAACACTTAGATTGTTTATATCTGTTATTGTGAATAGTGCTGCAATAAATGTTGGTATGCATATATTTATTCTTGTCCTGACTCTCACTTATTTAAGATATCTACTTAGTAGTGAGATTCCTGGATCAAAAGTTTTTCCATTTCCAATTATTTAAGGAAGCACCACAATATTTTCCACAATGATTGTTCAATTTTACAGTCCCACCAGCAGTGTATGAGAGTTTCAATTTCTCCACAACCTTGTCAGCATTTGTTATTTTCTGTTTTGTTGAACTTCGTTATTATTGCTGGGGTGAGAGGACACCTCATTCTGTTTTGCATATTTCTGATGGTTAATGATCATGAGTATTTCCTCATGTGCTTCTTGGCCACCAGGATATCTTATTGCATGAAATGTCTGTACATGATTTAAATGAACATTTTTAAATTGGGTTGTTTGTCTTCTTGATGCTGAAGTGTTGAATTTTTCTATAAATTTTAGAGCTAAGTCCCTTGTTAGATACGTCATTGCTAAATACATCTTCCCAAACTGTAGGTTCTCTTTTTATTCCTTTGGAGAAGTCTTTTGATCCATTGTAGCACTGGGAAGGTCAACTGTGGAGGAACTGTTTCAAGTGCTGAGGAGCAAGGATTTCTCCTTGAGGACTAAGGTGCGCCTGACACAAGCCATGATATTTCCAATTGCCTTGTATGCATGTGAGAGCTGGACAATGAATAGGGAAGACCGAAGAAGAGTTGATGCTTTTGAGTTGTGGTGCTGGCGAAGAATGCTGAAAGTACCATGGACTGCTAAAAGAACTAACCTATCTGTCCTGGAGGAAGTGCACCCAAAATGTTCTTTGGAAGAGAGAATGGCCAGACTCCATCTCACCTATTTTGATCATGTTGTCAAAAGGGAGCATACCCTGGAGAAGGATGTCATGCTTGGTAGGGTGGAGGGTCGGCAAAAGAGGAGAAGACCTTCAACGAGATGGATTGACATGGTGGCTGTGATGATGGGCTCGAGTACAGTAGGGATCATTGAGCTGGTGCGGGATCGGGCAGTGTTTCATTCTGCTGTGCATGGGGTCACCATGAGTCAGAAATGACTCAAAAGCACTTAACAGCAACAATTTGATCCATATAAGAATTTAATTTTTAGAAGGGCCCAGTCACCTTCTAAATAGTTCTGCAATGAATGTTGGTATGCGTATATTTATTCTTGTCCTGAACCATTGAGTTTATCTTCTATTGTTTGTGCATTTTTGGTTATGTTTTTAGTCTTAGACTTTACATTTATGTAATTGATCCAACTGGAGTTAGCTTTTTGTGTATGTTATGAGGTATGGATCTTGTCTTATTTTTCTGCAAATGGATATTCAGTTTTACTGGCACCATTTGTCAAAGAGACTGTCTTTTCCCCATTTGATGGTTTTCAGCTTGTTGTCAAATATCACTTGTTCATAGGTGTATGAATCTAATTCTTGGCTCTCAATTCAGTTCTACTGGTCTGTGTGTCTGTCATTGTGCCATACCAAGTCATTTTGACGACCATGGCTGTGTAGGAGGTTGAGCGTGTGAGAACTCCTACTTTTTTATTCTTTTTCAGTAGTTCTTTGCTTATCCATGGTCTCTTTCCTTTCCATACAAAGTTAGTGATTAGGTTTTCCATAAACTTAAAGACCGTATATGGAGTCTGGATCAGGATTGCATTGTATCTATAGATTGCTTTGGAGATTACTGACATTTTCACAATGTTCAATCTTTCTATCCATGAGCATGGTATAGTTTTCTATTTATATAGGTATCATAATATCCTACAGTAGTGTTTTGTAGTTTAAATGACTGTGGAAAACAAAAATACAATAGTTACCAAAAAGATAAAGTGCTAGGAATAAATCTTACCAGGGACACAAAAGATCTGTACAAAAAAAGTTCTCAACTCCCTCATCTGAAAAGGACTGATGTTGGCCATTTTGAATCATAAAACCATATGATCTACTATGCCAGGAATGACAAATTGAAGAGGAATGGCACACATTCATCATCATAAAGAATTTTTCAAGATCTGTCCTGAAGTACAATGCTGTCAGTGATAGGATAATATCCATACGCCGACAAGGAAGACCCATTAATACAACTATTGTCCAAATGTATGCCCCAACCACAAAAGCAAATGATGAGGAAATTGAAGATTTTTATCAACTTCTGCAGTTTGAAATTTACTAAATGTGTAATCAAGATGTGATAATTATCACTGGTGACTGGAATGCAAAAGTTGGAAACAAAGAAGAATCACTGGCAGTTGGAAAATTTGCCCTTGGTGACAGAAATAACACTGGAGATATCATGATAACATTTTGCAAGACCAATGAGTTATTCATTGCAAATGCCTTTCTTCAACAACACAAATGGCAGCTATGCATGTGAACTTCACCAGATGGACTACATAGGAATCAGATTGACTATATCTGTGGCAAGAGGTGATGAAAAAGCTCAATATCCTCAGCTAAAACAAGGCCAGGAGCTGATTGTGGAACAGTCCATCAACTGTTCATATGCAAGTTCAGTTCGAAGTTGAAGACAATTAAAACAAGTCCACAAGAGCCGCAGTATAACCTTTAATACATCTCTTCTGAATATAGAGACCATATAAAGAATAGATTTGCTGCATTGAACACCAGTGACCGAAAACCAAAAGAATTATGGGATGACATCAAGAACATTATCCGTGAAGAAAACAAGAGGTCATTAAAAAGACAAGAAAGGAAGAAAAGACAAAAACGGATGTCAGAAGAAACTGAAACTTGCCCTCGAATGGAGAGCAGCTAAAGCAAATGGAAGAAATGACAAGATAAAAGAGCTGAACAGAAGATTTCAAAGAGCAGCTCAAGCAGATGAAGACAATTACTATAATGAAATGTACAAAGACCTGGAGATAGAAAACCAAAAAGGAAGAACACCCTTAGTATTTCTCAAGCTGAAAGAACTGAGGAAAAAACTTAAGCCTCTAATTGCAATACTGAAAGATTCTATGAGCAAAGTATTGAATGATGCAGGATGCATCAAAAGAAGATGGAAAGAATATACACAGAGTCATTGCACCAAAAAGACCTGGCTGATCTTCATCCATTTCAGGAAGTGACATATGATCAAGAACCAATGGTATTGAAGGAAGAAGTTGAAGCTGAAATGAAGGAATTGGTGAAAAATAAGGCTCCAGGAATTGACAGAATACCCATTGAGATGTTTCAACATATGGATCCCCTGATGTAGGCATTCACTCAGTTATGCCAAGAGATTTGGAAGACAGCTATCTAGCCAACTGACTGGAAGAGATCCATATTTTTATCCATTCCAAAGAAAGGCAATTCTGCAGAATGTGGAAATTATTGAACAATATCATTAATATCACATGCAGGTAAAATCTTACTGAAGATAATTCAAAAATGGTTGCAGCAATATATTGACAGAGAACTTTCAGAAATGCAAGCGGGATTCAGAAGAGGACACGGAACAAGGGATATCATTGGTGATGTCAGATGGATCTTGGCTCAAAGCAAAGAATAGCAGAAAGATGTTTACTTATGTTTTATTGATTATGGAAAGAAATTTGATTGTGTGGATCATAAAAAAATTGTGGACAACATTGAGAAGAATGGTAATTCCAGAACACTTAATTGTACTCAGGAGGAACCTCTACATAGACCAAGAGGCTGTTATTCAAACAGAACAAGGGGACACTGCATAGTTTAAAATCAAGAAGGGAGTATGTCAGGGTTGTATATTTTCACCATACTTATTAAACTTATATGCTAAGCAAACAATTCAAGAAGATGAACTACATGAAGAAGAAAGTGGCATAAGGATTGGAGGAAGAGTCGTTAACAACCTACATACAGTGACAAAACAACTTTGCTTGCTGAAAGTGGGAATGACTTGAACCACTTACTGATGAAGATTAAAGAATACAATGTGCAGTATGGATTACATCTCAATATAAAGAAAGCAACAAATCCTCACAAGTTTACCTATAAGCAGCATCATGATAAATGGAGAAAAGATTGAAGTTATCAAAGACTTCACATTGCTTGGTACTACAATCAATTCCAGTGCAAGCAGCATTCAGGACATCAGATGACATTTAGCACTGGGCAAATTGGCTGCAAAGATATCTCCTTGAGGACTAAGGTTCGCTTGACACAAGCCATGGTATTTTCAGTCGCCCCATATACATGTGAGAGCTTGACAATGAATAAGGAAGACTGAAGAAGAGTTGATGTTTTTGAGTTGTGGTGCTGGTGAAAAATGTTAAGAGTACCATGGACTGCCAAAAGATCTAACAAATCTGTCCTGGAGGAAGTGCAGCCAGAATCCTCCTTGGAAGCGAGAATGGCCAGACTTCATCTCACCTACTTTGGTCATGTTGTAAGAAGGGACCATTCCCTGGAGAAGGATGTCATGCTTGGTAAGGTGGATGGTTGACAAAAGAGGGGAAGGCTTTCCAGGAGATGGATTGATACAATGGCTGCGGTGATGAGCTCAAGTATAGCAAGGGTCCTGGATCTGGCACGGGACCAGGCAGTATTTCCTTCTGTTGTGCATAGGGTTGCTGTGAGTTGGAAACAACTCGACAGCATGTAACAATAATAACAACAATATCTTTTCAGAGATATCTTTGTTGATGTAGAGGAATCCATCTCATTTTTGAATCTTGATCTTGTATCCTGCCACTGTTTAAATTACTTTCAGTATTTTTCCTTACTGAGTCTTTTGGGTTTTCTAGGAATAGGCTCATACTATCTGCAAATTGAGATAAATTTACTTCTTCTTTGTCAATTCAGATGCCTTTTCTTTCCCTATTGCCCTGGCTAGGACTTCCAACACAATGTTGAATAGGAGTGGTGATAGGGGACATTCTCATCTGGTTCTTGTTGACAAGGAGAAAAATTTCAGTGTCCCTTTATAGAGAAAAATGTTGGATGCTTGTTTTGCTTGTGTGTCCTTTGTTATGCTGAGTAATTTCCCTTTTATTCCTAGTAGTTGAGAATTTTTATTAGGAATAGATTTGGATATTATTATATGCCTTTTCTTCATTTATTGATATAATTGTGTAGTTATTTTCCTTTGTTTTATTCATGTAATTGATTACATTTATTGTTTTCCTGATGTTGCATTATGCTTGCAAATCTGGTATGAATCCCCCTTGGTCATGGTCTATTTATTTTTATTTATTTATTTATTTATTTTTGCTACAATATTGGATTCTACTGGGTAGCATTTTGTTGAGGGTTTGTATGTCTGTATTCATAAGGGATATTGGTCTTCAGTTTTGCTTTTTAGTGGTGTCTATGCCTTGTTTTGGCATCAGTATTATGGTTACTTCATAAAATTATTTGGGCGTATGCTATCATTTTCTATGTTCTTGGATATTTTGAGTAGGAGTGGTGTCAGGACTTCTCTGAATGATGGTAGAATTTTCTAGTGAAAAAATATGGGCCAAGACATTTTTTGGTTGGTAGGTTTTACTTTTTAATTTAATTTAACTTTTGTTTTATATACATTATATATATATATATATAATTGTGTGTTGGGTACAAATTTACAGAAGAAAATTTGTTTTACATTCAACTTTTCATGTACATGTGATTTCATGCTCCAATCACCTTCCCCAGACATAACCCATTCTCCTCTCTTCCTTTTCCTGTGCCCTTCTTAACTATGCACTCCTATCTCTCCAGTTTTCCCTCCATGTGAATGCTGCCCCTCTGGTATCTCATGGCCAGTTGCTCCAAGGGCTGTATCTCTATAGTGTAGGTGGGTGTATTGCCTTGGGTTAGTTGTTCTATATGTAAGTCTATCTACAGTTGTGTTGAGAGCCAATCCTTGGAAATGAGTCTATCCCAGGCCCAAAGAGTCTTCCAGGGCCATTGTCTTAGGGGTCCCACCAGATTTCATTCAACTAGCAATTCCGATGATTATTGTGTTTTTTTTTTTTTTATTTTGTTCCATGATTTCCTACCACTCTATCCATGATCTCCAGTTTGATCCCTTCCTGAGTGGTTGGCATTGGTAGCCAGGCACTATCCAGTTCTTCTAGTCTTGAGGTTCATCATATCCTTGGACTAATTGTTTCCAATTAGTATTTATTTTCTTCATTTGAATTTCTTCACTCTTCTTCACTTCAGAAGACAGGAGACCCTTAGCTGAATCTTAGATGGCCACTCAGAAGCTTTTAAGACATCAGTTACTACTCACCAAAGTAGGTTGTGGAATACAATTTTTATGTACTGTATTGTGCCAATTGAGCTTGGTGTTCCCCATTATTATGGCCCTGAGTTGGCAGGCCTGGTGGTTGTCTCTCCAAAGATGTTTGGTTGCCTCTGAGGATTACTCCAACTCTGTTGTCGATTGCTTCTGTAATTACTGTGGTTATTTTGTATCACATAAATCTTTGATGAAGGTTGAAAACCCATTAAAGGATACAGCAAGTCTCTTTAAGAAATGGTGCTGGCAAAATTGGATATCCACCTGTATGAAAAAATGAAACAAATCCATACCTCACTCCATACACAAAAACAAACTCAAGTTGGATCAAAGACTTTAATGTAAAACCCTAAACTGTAAAGTTCATTAAAGATAAAATAGGGACAAATCTAAGGGCCCTAATTTATGGCTAGAGCATTGACAGATAACTTCCAGAAATGCTAGCTGGATTCAGAAGAGGATGTGGGATGAGGGATATCATTGCTAATGTTATATGGCTCTAGGCTGAAAGCAAAGAATATTAGAAAGATATTTACTTATTTTTTATTTTGCATCAATTCAGTATATTTTTTGACAAGTATAAATTTATTGCTATCATTTTGTTATGTGTTTTTTTGTGGTGTTGCTGAATTCTTTGCTTCATATTATTTTCTATGCTGAGCTCATTTTGTTTAGACATTTTATTGTCATTTTCTTTTTGGTATTTGTGGTAGTTAAGGTTGTGTGTCAACTTGCCTGAGCCTAATTTTGAGTGGCTGAACAGCTGAATGTAGTTATTTTCCATGATGAGACTGGTAATCAACTCCATGATGGAATCTGCTGTGAGCAGCTGAGTTATTTGCCTTAGGGATGTGGTCTGATTTCAGTATCTAAGAAGGAGTTTTGAGAAGGATCTCTAGCTTTTTGACATTCTTGAATCCTGCATTTGTCCAAGTCTTCATTCAGCAGCCTGCTACATTGCCTGCTGATGTTGGGACTGTTAATGGACTTGAACCAGTGGTCTGCCATTTTGCTTGACAATCTTGGGAATGTTTAATTTTACTTGTTGACCTTGAGTTTGTCAGACTCAGCAGCCACAGCTGCCTCAGTTAAGAGATGCCTCCAGCTCCAATGGGCTGGGAGGAAGAGGCAAAGCTGAAGCCCAAAGTCTGAAGGTCCTTCACCCAACCCCTAAATCTGGCACTTTGAACTTGGACTTCCAGCCTCTTAAACTGTAAGAGAATAAATTCCTGTTTGCTAAAGCCATGTATTTGTGGTATGCCTATTATAGCAGCACTAGGCAGCCAATAATGTATTGTTCCAGTATTTGCTAAATATTTGTTCCTTACTTTTTTATTTTGATGAGAAAGTTTATTAATTTACTTTGAAGTTACCCTGTGATTTATTATTTTTTTTCTAAGAACAGTCTAATTTATCTAAAAATTTTCTTGACTTCCTCTCCCTTCAGAAATTTTGTACCTACACTATTTATTCACCCTTTTTCATTTTTAGTTGTCATCAATTGCCAATTGTTGTATCTGGTTCCCTATTTACTATCTTGTAAGTTTATTTTACTTTGGATACTTCCACATCTGGTTTGGTTTCTGGGTTATGTTATCATGTATGTTAATACAGGTTGCTGTCTGACATTGTTGCTTCTCTGACTGAAGTAGTCCCATTAGCATCTTGTGTAAGGCTGATCTAATTTTCACAAATTTTCTTAATTTGTGTTTATCTGGAAATGTCCTGATTTTCCATCATATTTGAGGGATAATTTTGCTGCATATATAAATCTGGGTTGGCAATATTTTTCTTTCTGGGTTTTGTATATTTCCTTCTTGCCTCCATAGTTTCTGCAAGAAATCTGAGCTTAGTCTTATTGTTTGGCTTCTAAAGAAAACTTTTTGTTTTCCTTGTGCTGCTCTCAGGATTCTCTCTTCATCTTTGGTTTTGGAAAGTTTGATTTTGATATATCTTGGTGATTTTTTGTTTGAAGTTCAACCTGTTTTGGGTTTTTTGAATATTTTGAATGCATATCTTCTTGTCTTCCATCATATTAGGGAAGTTCTCTTTCAATAAATATTCCTTTTTTTTTTTTTTTTTTTCCTGTAGTTTTGTTTGTCTCTTTCGGTCCTGGAGTTCCACTCACATATGTTATTCCTCTTGATGGTGTCCTATATAAATATTAAGCTTCTTTTTTTGTTTGTCTGTTTCTCTTGTTCTTTTTTCTGATTGTTCCTTTAACAAAGTAGTACTGAGGGTTTTGTCTTTTAGCTCACTAATCCCGCCTTCCATTGATTCAGTTCTACTCCTTTGCCTTTTCAATGCATTATCTATTTCTGATAGCCTAATATTAATTTTCTGGATATTTTTGCTATTTTAGAAAAGTTTCAAATTTTTAAATTATTTTGTCAACTTGCTTTTATATTTTTTCTTAAGGTCTTTTAGATTTTTTTTTGTATTTTCTTTACTTTTGTCAGTCCTTACCTTGATTTGTTCAGTATTTTCATTTATCTGTGTCTTAGTTCATTGAAGGTACCTAAACATAATTCTTTTGAATTCCTTATTGAGTAGTTCTAATATTTTATTTTCCTAAGGGAGGTTTTCTGGCTCTTTATTCTGGTCCCCTGTTTGTACTGCATTATCTTACTTCTTTTTGTGAACTTGGATTTTCAATTGTATCTGAAACCTTGTTATGTTGTTGTATTGATATTTATTTATTGATTGTTGGTGTGATTTCTTCAGGTTTTTTTTTTTTTTTTTTTTTTGCTTTTGCTTTATTTTGTTTTGATATATCTGAGTGAGTGGGCTGGTGTGCTATTCTATTTGCTAGTCTGGCTGCACCTAGTGACTCACCACATGTCTCTTGAGGGGTGTGATAGAGGATGAGAATGTGTGCATAGATCCCTGCTAGCTGTTTATGTAGAGCAGTTGAGAGGGGTTAGGCTTGTATGGGTCACCTCTATCATTAATCAGTTGGTGCAAAAGTCAGTGGTGTCCCTTGCACACTAGGTGAGGTTATAGGGGATGTAGATGTAGTTGGGTTATGAAAGCATTGTTGCTCTCTCCCACCTTTCTGGTCATATGATATCAATCTCACTGCCTGTGCAGTCCTCAGCAAGTTGCACTGATTATCAGGTGGTTGTCCTGATTTGTAATGCTGCTAGGAAATGCAATGGTCATGCTTTGTGGCCAGTCAACAATTAACAGCTCCATTTGTCTCTGTATTTGCTGTTTTTATTCAGTTTCTTCTACTCATTAGTATTCAATTCACTCCTTTTTCTTCCTTTAAAGCTCAGGGTTCCAAGGCTATCCTCTGTATCTGTTTCAATTGGTTTCTCATTTCTTTGTTGTAGAGGGTTGTGTAGCACAGCTGTCCATTCCATCATCTTGTTGGAAGTCCTCTCGCTTAAATTTTTAAAAAGTGTATTTGTAGTAAATTATATCTATGCTATGACTATATTTTTCTAACACTTTAAATATCATTTTAAGATCTAAGTGAATTTTCCATAAACCAGTTTGTTGAATTGAATATTTGTAATCATCATGTTCTCATGAGGAACCTGTACATAGACCAAGAAGCTGTCCTTAGGACAGAACAAGAAGATACTACATGGTTTAAAATCAAGAAGGGTATACTTCAGAAGTGTGTTATTTCCCCATACTTATGCAGTCTGTATGCTAAGCAAATAATCAGAGAAGCTGGACTGTATGAAGAAGAAGGTGACATTATGATTGGAATAAGAATAATTAACAACAGAAATATGGAGATGACACAACCTTGCTTGCTAAAAATGAAGATAACTTTAAATGCTTACTGATAAAGATTAAAGACTACTGTCTTCAGTATGGATTACACCTCAACATAAATAATAAAAAAATACTCACAAGTCGACCAATAAGCAACATCATGATAAACAGATTGAAGTTCTCAGGGATCTAATTTTACTTGGATCCACAGTAACATCCCCATGGAAGTAGCAGTCAGAAAATCAGATAATGTATTGCCCTGGCCAAATCTGCTTAAGAAGACTGTTTTACAGTGGTCCGAAGAAAAGATGTCACTTTGAAGACTAAAGTGTTCCTGACCCAAGTCATTGTATTTTCAGTTGCCAAGTGCATGTGAAAGCTGGGCAATAAATAAGGAAAACCGAAGAAGAGTTATGGTTTTGAATTGTGGTGTTGGCAAAGAATACTGTGTTGTTGGGTCATGAGTCAAATACCATAGACTGCCAGAAGAATGGAAAACATGTTCCAGTAGAAGTACAACAAGAATGATTCTTGGAAATGAGAATGGTCAGACTTCATCTCAAATCTTTGTTCCAGTTGTCAGAAGGGACCATTCCCTGGAGAAGGGTATCATGCTTGGTAAAGTAGAGGGTCAGTGACAAAGGGGAACATCCTCAATGTGATGGACTGACAAAGTGGTTGCAATGATGGAGTTTTTGTATACTAGTGCAACTCTGACAGAAAATAACACAAATGGGTGGTATTAACAAACAAGGATTTATTCTCTGACAGTTTAGGAAGCTAGAAGTTTGAGTTCAAAGTGCTACCTCTAAGGGCTAGGTGAAAGGCCCTCAAACTTGGACTTTAGCTCTGTCTCTTGCTCCTGGCCCACAGAAGCTGGAGGCTTCTCTTAACTCAGACAGCTGTTGCCTGCTGAGGCTGGCAAACCCAAGATCAACAAATAAAATGGCACGGTAGCAAGATTATCAAGTAATACAGCAGGTCATTAACTCAAGTCCATTAATAGCCCTGATATTGGCAGACATCATGCTAGACCATTGAGATGAAGACTTGGCTCCACACATGGTCTAAGCATGCCAAAAAAGCTCAAAGACATTTCTCAGTGTATTTTCTTATATACAGGAAGCAGACCACATCCTTAAGGTAGCAAATCAGCTGCTCACCACAGATTCCATAGTGGATTTGATTACCAGTCTCATCATGGGGAATAACTACTTCCAGCTGCCTAGCCACTCAAAACCAAGCCCAACCAAGTTGACATATAACCTAACCTACCATAGATAGGCTCAAGCATATCAAAGATTGTGAGGATGGTGTTTTCTTCAGTTAAATATGGGGTCACAGTTCCTAAGGCACTTGACTGCTAACCAGAAGGCTGGAGGTTCAAACCCACAAGCCACTCATCAGAAGGAAGATGGGGCAATCTACTTCTGTAGTGATACTTCCTTGGAAACCCAAGGAGGGGTCGCTATGAGTCTGGTCTGATTAGACGGCACATAACAACAACAACAACATGATTCATAGCAGATTCAACAGCACCTAACACAGTAATCATTAAAATGTGTTTAAATAAATTTTGAGCAATTTATAGTAATGCATAAATTTAAAATAGTGATAAATTTGTATAGTGTTACTTACCTATTTTATTATTATTTTATTTCATGTCAGCATGTGATGCTGAAGGTTTCTATTTGGTCACAGTTCTACACTTGAAAGTTGCATTAAAAATATTTGAAGTTTTCATTTAGCTTAATTTGCTTCCTTTTTATACAATAATTATTTTCAGTTATATTAAGAATTGTGTTTGTGCTGTGAAGAAAATTAGTCCAAAGTTTGAAAATAAGACAAAGTTGAAAAATATTCAAAGTTTTGTACAGAATATTATCTCTAAATTTAACTTAAATCTTAGGAATGAAATAAGTCCTTGAAATTGAAGGTTTTATGAATGCATATTAACTTATGAAGTCAAAGAATCATGCTTGAATAATATTTTTTTACACTCAAAAACACTCTCAATAAAATTCAAAGCAGAATAAAACTCACCTTTATAATCTCCTATATTTTTTTTTACCTGAAATATTATAACAGAACATGTTGAACTTCCTTTCTGTAGAAATAATTAATATCTACTCAGTGGATTCAGAATGATTGATGGCTTTCTTTCTTTTTTTTTTTTTTTTCCTGGTTATTAATAGACTATAATAATAACCTCTGGTGTTCTGTGAGAAAGCACTAATATAGTTAAGAGAGCAAGTGTGTAAGAGATACTTTTAATCAGTCACCTAAACAATATGGAGCAAGGAGCTAAAAATGAAAAATTTATAAAATTATATGGAAAAATCTTTTATCTTGCAGCTTACAAATATTATAGCAATTTTTATGATAAACAAGATACTCATGGCACACAAATATGAACTTAACAGGCTGTCATATGTTGTAGTTACCTAGTGCTGCTCTGACAAGTATACACCACCAATGGGATGGCCTAAACAAAAAGGAGTTTATTCTCTCACAGTTTGGAGGCTTTAAGTCCAAGTCCATAGTACCAGGATCTAGGGGTTGGTTGAAAGCCCCTTGGGCTTCATCTCTGCCTCTTGTTCCTGGCCCACTAAAGCTAGAGGCATTTCCTTATCCAGGCTGCTACTGGCAGCTGAGGCTACCAAGTCCAAGGTTGACAAATAAAATGGCACAGTCCTGATGTACCAAACCACATGGCAGACCATTAATTCAAGTCCATTGTAAGTCCCAAGGTCAGCAGAGCATGGGAGGCTGCTGCACAATGACATGGCTACATATAGCGTCCAAGCGTGCCATAAGCTATCTGTCATTCCCAAAGATGTTTTTTATATATGGGAAGCAGACCACATCCCTAACGCAGCTACTCAGGTGGGATCTCCCACTATGGCTTTGATTGCCAGTCTCATCATGGGAAATAACTACCACCACAGCACACTTCAAAGAATTGTCACTCTACTTAAATAATGTGGCTGATTTATTTATTTATTTTTATTTTTTGTCAACTGTGTAATGTACCTTAGGAAGATACTATTATATTAAGCAATGTTTCACACATTAGAGAACTTAGATTTTGAGATAAAAAGTGTTCTATATAACTCATCAGTGGTGAACTCAACATTTGAGAATATACTCTGAGAATTTTCTAATTAGACTTCTCTTTGAATTTACAGGCTCAAATATTTTTGTCAATATGATCTGTCGATTCTCAACAAACCAGCCATATTAAAAGACTGTAACCCTTTATTTTATAATCCTCTTGGCCTTCCTGGGCCCTTAATAAGGTAGAGAAGTGTGGATTTTTGTGGATAGTAGTTTAAAATTAAGTTCTGGGATCATAAAATCTACTACACAAAGTGAAGCACTTTAAATTTGCCAAGTTTCCACTCACTGGCAGTCAGATCTCAGGTTTGGATCTGGACCACAGGTAGTTAGAATAAGTGGCTTAAATTTGGCTTGGACGAAAGGTGAAAGCAGAATGGCAAGAGATCATTACTGTTGGTAGCCGTTGTCAAGTGGACACTGACTCATGATGATCCCACGTACAAAACAAAACAAAACAAAAAAAAAATGCTCCAGCTCTTATGCCAACTCCATGATCAGTTTTGGATCAATAGGTTGTTATGCATAAGATTTTAATTAGCTAATTTTCAGAAGTAGATAGTCAAGTCTTTCTTCTTAGTATGTGTTAGTCCAGAAGCTCTACTCAAATTTGTTCAGCATCATAACAACACATAAGCCATCACTGACAGACAAATGATGGTTGTGCTCAAGGGAATTGTCTGGAAATCTCGTGGGAGGTGAGAATTCTGCCCTTGAACCACCACTGCCTCCAAGAAAAGATGACTAGTTTCAACACAATGACCAAATACCTCAATTAAACAACATTCACTTAGCATATCTGGTTTTTTTTTTTTTTTTTCATCTCTTATTCATGCTTCAATATAAAATAGTTTAATTTTTATTTCTAGTTTGTTAAGGCCGAGATCAATCATAGATCTTATATCGACTTAACTCAGTGGCCTTTTCCATATTTTGTTTATTTGACTGAGTTTGTCGTCTGAACAGATCTTTATATTGATTTCCTTTCTTAATTTCTGGTTATTCATTCTTAGGTAAATTGTTGTCTCTTCTTATAAACAAGAATTTGTTCATATCCTCTGGGTCAATCTCTGCTCATTCTTATATCTCTATTTTCACATTATATTTGATAATCTAATCCTATAGTTTTAATCATGATCTCCATGTTAAAGATTATAAGTCATTCCTAAAATCTAAAACTATAGTTACTTCTTTATTCATTTTATGAACTTGTCTAAATTATTCACCAAGTTTCATATTCAAGGGCCTATCTTTAGTATTTCCACTTCAATATTCACAGCAAACTTCAGTTGTGCCCTCATTGTGCCCTCATTCTCTGTCCTTCAATCCCACTCACTCCATTTTAAATTTTCCTTATCTCTATTATGAGTTAAGTAGCACTGGTGGAACAATGGTTTAACATTGGCATGCTAACCAAAACTTTGATGGTTTGAACCCACTAGTCATACTGCAGGAGAAAGATATGGCAGTCTGCTCCCGTAAAGGTTCCAAAACCCACTGCTGCCATCCAGTCAATTCCGCTCATAGAGACTCCCACTGAGTTTCTGAGGTGGTAAATCTTTACAGAAGTGGACTGCCCTGTCTTCTTCTGTGAAGTAGCTGATGGGTTTGAACTGCCAACCTTCTGGTTAGCAGTCAAATGCCTTAGACACTGCACCACCACAGGTTACAGCCTTGGAAACCCTATGGGACAGTTCTACTCTTCCCTATAAGGTCACTATCAGTCAGAATCAAATCAACTCAACAGCAATAGATTTGGTTTTTCTTACAAGTTACTTGACATAAAATTCTTAGTTTCCTCCTTTCTTTCCCATTCTAAATGCAATCAATGCTGTTATATCTCAATTCTCCCTTTCACATTTCATTTGTAAGTGACTTCAGTAGTTAAATGTTAAATAAATAAAATGTAATGTGTTTATAAATAAAGATTTACTTAACATAAACCAGTATTCAACTTTATGTGAACTGGTAAGGCACTAATAAGTTGAATTATGGATATGTTACTTAGTATCTTGAAAGCTTGAGTCCACAATTCATACTTGAACAACTAGAAGTTGATTAGAGTCTAAAAGTTTAATTCAGCATTTCAAAGGCATTAGAAACTTTTTTTAGAAGTTCTTATAAAATATTTTAGAAAAACAAAGGCCAAACAAGTAAAAAACAAAAAAAATACCACCTATTCAGAGGCAGAGGGAACTCAGGCACACTCAAAGTAGCAGGATGGGAGAGAGGGGAAAAAGGGGATTAAAAGGGGATTAAAAAGCTGAGGAACCTGGGCAGAGGAGCAGTTAGCCACAGGGACCCAGGTAAGGGTGGTACAAGAGGTTTCCAACAGGGACACAAACTTGTCTGTCAGTTTTTCCTACTGTGGTGACATGTTGATGTGAGTTTTAAGGCTGAGCTGCTGGTGTTTCAAACCCAGCAGGATGCACATGGTGCACAGGTATCAGCCAAGCTTATAGCCTGAGACAGACTAGGAAGAAGGAAGAGGCCATCCACTTCTCAAAGAATTGGCCAGGGAAAACCTTATGAATAGCAAAGAAACACTGTTTTGATACATTAATGCACAACTTTATGAATAGTCCGGTTAGGTTAGAAGTCTCTCAAAATATGACTGGGAAAGAGCTGCATCATCTGAGTAAACCCAGCCTTACTCATATGGATAAGGTAAATCTTTCAAGACATCCATTTGCTGATGTGGCACTACTCAAATTGAAGAGAAACAGCTACAGAATCACTAATCATTGGAACATAGAATGTATGAAGTATGAATCTAGGAAAATTGGAGTTGTCAAAAATGAAATGGAACGCATAAAGATTGATATCCTTGGCATTAGTGAGCTGAAATGGACTGGTTTTGGCCATTTTGAATCAGACAAGCATATGATCTTTTATGCTGGGAATGACAGTTTGAAGAGGAATGGCATGACATTCATCATGACAAAGTATGTTTCAAGACCTGTCCTGAAGTACAATGTTGTTAGTGATAGGATAATATCCATGCACCTACAAGGAAGATCAGTTATATGACTATTATTTAAATTTATGCCTCAAACATGAGGAAATTGAAGAATTTTATCAATCTCTGCATTCTGAAATTGACCGAACATGAAATCAGGATGTGTTAATTATCACTGGTGACTGGAATGCAAAAGTTGGAAACAAAGAATAATCACTGGTAGTTGGAAAATTTGGCCTTGGTGACAGAAATAATGCTGGAATTCTCATGGTAGAATTTTGTAAGACCAATGACTTATTCATTTCAAACACCTTTTTCAACAGCACAAACAGCAGCTCTACATGTGTACTTCGCCAGATGGAACACACAGGAATCAGATTGACAACATCTGTGGCAAGAGGTGATGGAAAAGCTCAATATCTTCAGCCAAAACTGGGCCAGGAGCTGATTGTGGAAAAGACTATCGACTGCTCATATGCAAGTTCAACTTGAAGTTAAAGACAATTAAAACAAGTTCAAGAGAGCCAAAATATGATCTTGAATATATCCCTCCTGAATTTAGAGATCATCTAAAGAATAGATTTGATGCATTGAACACTAATGACTGAAAACCAGAATTGTGGGAGGATATCAAGAACATTATCCATGAAGAAAGCAAGAGATCACTAAAAAGATGAGAAAAGAAGAGAAGACCAAAATGGATGACAGAAGAAACTCTGAGACTTGCCAATGGAAGAAATGACAAGATAAGAGAGCTGAACAGAAGATTTAAAAGAGCAGCTCGAGAAGACAAAACCAATTACAATAATGAAATGTGCAAAGATGTGGAGTTTGAAAACCAAAAGGGAAAAACATGCTCTGCATTTCTCAAGCTGAAAGAATTGAACAAAAAATTTAAACCTCCAGTTGCATTATTGAGAGATTCTATGGGCAAAATATTGAATGATGCAGGAAACAACTAGAGAAGATGGCAGGAATATACAGTCACTGTACCAAAAAGACTTGGTCGATCTTCACCCATTTCAGGAAGTGACATATGATCTAGAACCAATGGTACTGAAGGAGGTAGTCGGAGCTGCAATGAGAGAATTGGTGAAGAACAAGGCTCTGGGAATTGATGGAATACCCATTGAGATATTTCAACAAACAGGTGCCCCATTGGAGGCACTCACTCGGTTATGCCAAGAGATTTGGAAGACGGCTACCTGGCCTACTGACTGCAAGAGATCCATATTTGTACCCATTCCAAAGAAAAGTGATCCCACAGAATGTGGAAATTATAGAACAATATCATTAATATCATGCGCAAGTAAGATCTTACTGAAGAAAATTCAAAGACGTTTACAGCAGTATATTGACAGAGAACTTTCAGAGGTGCAAGC
>NW_006922024.1:390060-392522 GCF_000298275.1 Orycteropus afer afer | reverse complement strand
CAAGAATGGCCAGACTTCATCTCATCTATTTTGGTTATGTTGTCAGAAGGGACCATTCCCTGGAGAAGGATGTCATGCTTGGTAGGGTGGAGGGTCTATGAAAGAGGGGGAGGCCTTCAACTATGCGGATTGACACAGTGGCTGCAATGATTGGCTCAAGTATAGTAGGGATCATGGAGCTGGCACGGGATTGGGCAGTGTTTCGTTCTGGTGTGCATGGGGTTGCTATGAGTCGGAAACGACTTGTCGGCACCTAATATAACATAACATAATGTAACATCCAGAGGCAATGTGTTACTTGAACTTCTGGAATCAATCCTTAAGTGATTCCTCCCAAGATCTCCTTATGTTGTTTTAAAATGACACTAGAGAGTGAATAAATGGAAACAATATGATTTTACAAGGGTAAAGCAGTTATGAAACCATATAACTGCCAAAGAACATATTTTAAAGCATCTTAAATGGTTAGATTAATGAATAATTGAAAAACTCATTGTAGTTAACTACTCTACATTAAATGACCTTTACCCTTTGGGCATCAGATAAAGAGAGGCTCAGTTTTAAACAATGTAAGTTGAATTTAAAATTCACAAGCTTATCACAAACCATTTATTGTGTGAACTGATGAACATTTTGTCTTCTTAGATTTATTTATGACATTTCATACAGAGTGTATCATGATAACTATGTGAAATTATGAAAGGAATGATGAGGAATATTGCAATGATATGCACATGTTTATAGCAAAATTGTCTGAGTCCTTGGAATTGTTTACAAATTTCCCATATATATCAAACATTGATATATGTGTCTTTGCTCAACTATTTGCTATATTTCAAATTTGCTTTCCTCTTTTTTCCTTTTCTCTCTCTAAATTTTATTTATCTTTCAATATCAAACTCACAGATCATCAGTGCTATGAAACCTAACCTGATTCTACTATTTATGATTAATAATAAATCACTTCCATATGGGCTCTTCTAAAACACTTTGTTTATGATTTTTTTACTTGTATCAATAGTAATGTGCATTAGAACTGCTTATAGCTACCAATAAAATAAATATAAAAATAAAAATATCTTCTGTTTTTAAATTGATGCCCAGTTATAGTGACCCTGTAGGACAGAGTTGAACTGCCTGATAGGGATTCACAGGTTATAAATCTTTATAGAAGTCTACTGACAAACTTTTCTCCCATAGAGTGGCTGATGAGTTTGAACCACTGATCAGTTGATTAGCAGCCAAGAGCATTAACCGATGCACCATTCACTAACACATTTTTCCTTTGACAAATATGGCGAGAGCTCCTAGATGTTAGGGACCATAATTTTAGCAGTTTTGCATGTACTTGAAAATAGCAAATGCTTTCAACATAACAATTGTCTAAAAATATTTATTTAATTGAATACAATATTTGATAACAATAATTCACTGCTCAGAGAAACTAACTTGCATTTAGAATCCAAAATTTTCATGATTTGAATTTAGCTTATAGAGCACAGTGATATTAGGCAATACAGGTATTCTTCAACAACAGTTGAAAACAAAATTAGTTAAGGAAAAGACTATTAAGCATACTATATGCATATACTTTTATAAATATAAAAGTTATGTGTTTATATACATATATTGCTGTTATTTGTTGTTGTCATTATGTGCCGTGGAGTCTTGGGCACATGCTCTCCAGAGAGCTACAGGAGGGCGCTGGGTAACCTCTATCTGAGCCGCGGCCTAGGCCTCAAGGAGGAGGGAAAAGGCAAGCAAGGAAGAAGAGTGGGAGGAGGAGGGGAAGCGGCGAAGGAGGAGGAAGAGAAAGATTGCACAAAGAATCCAGGTCTCCAGGCGGTAGGTTTACACCAAGAAGCATGTGTGTCGAGCAGCTGGGCCAGTTCGTGACCCTGGCTTTGATTTTGACCACCTTCGACCCGGCGCGAGGGACCGATGCTACCAACCCGCCCGAGGGTTCCCAAGACAGGGGCTGCTAGCAGAAAGGACGCCTGTTCCTGCAGAACACAGCTGAAATCCAGCACTGTTTGGTCAACGCCGGCGATGTGGGATGTGGCGTGTTTGAGTGTTTTGAAAACAACTCTTGTGAGATCCGGGGCTTACATGGGATCTGCATGACTTTCCTGCACAATGCTGGAAAATTTGATGCCCAGGGCAAGTCGTTCATCAAAGCTGTACTCAAATCAGCCATTGACTAACGATCATGTACAATGGAACAAAACACTGCCCAGCCCTGTGTCATGTCCATACTTAGCTGCAAATTGGATTGTTGTGACCCTTAGTGTTTTCACTGGCTCATTTCTCAGAAGTAGATCCTATGTGTGTGTGTGTGTGTGTGTGTGTGTGTGTGTGTGTGTATAGGAGCTCTGGTAGCATAGTGGCTAAGACACTTGCCTGCTAACTAGACGGCAGGTTGGGCAATCCTACTTCTGTAGTGATACTGCCTCGGAAACCCA
>NW_006922024.1:375456-389235 GCF_000298275.1 Orycteropus afer afer | reverse complement strand
GTTCTGCTGTGCATGGGGTCGCTATGAGTCGGAAACGACTTGACGGCACTTAACAACAACAACAACATATATGGTTGGTAAGTATACCTCCTCTCCACCTCTCCTCCCCTTCCTTCCCTTTCCTGCCTTTTTTTCCTTTCCTCCTTCCTTCCTTCCTTTTTTTTTTTCTTACAGAGTTTTCTAGGCTGTAATCTTAATGGAAGCAGATCACTAGATCTTTTACCTGTTGAGTGAGCCATTGGGGGTTTGGAGCTGCCCAACTTTTGCTTAGCAACTCAGTGCTTAACCAGTATGCCACCAGGGCTTCTTATATATGCACTTGGAATATGTTATTTATTATGACCTCTATATTAATTACAAGGACACAAAAAAATGAATGAATAAAAACTATATATGGTTGATGGAAAAGATTTCTCATCTTTGCGGAGCTCTGGTGGCACAGTTGTCAAGGCATTTGCCTGCTAACCAAAAGGTTAGTGGTTCTAAACCACCAGTCACTCCATGGGAGAAAGATTAATTTGTCTGCTTTCATTAAGATTTATAACCTTAGAAACTCTATGGGGGCAATTCTATGAATCAGAATTGAATCAGTTATTGTTGTTTTGTTTAATTCCGAAGACTTCCTTTTCTTGATATCAAACACATTCAGAGTCTACATCTATTTACTGACCATGTCTCCCACTGGATATCTATTGAAGCAGACATAAATTTAGTTTAATTAAAGTCCTTATTGACTAACTTACTTTCAATACAGAGACAGTCTTATGGAAAAGGCAGTGGACAACCCACTTATTTTAATGGCTGAAGTTTTATTCCTGGTAGGGCTATTGTTCACTCTATTTTTAACAAAGAAATCACATCCAGTGTGCCACAATTCTCTTTATAGGTCTAGAAATTGGAAAAATGAGTATTTATTACAGTTAAGGAACTGAGAATTTTAAAGAGCAACTTACTAAAGCTAGCAGATAAATTACCTCATTTTTCCTTCAAGTTTATTGTCAACACAGTGCTGTGCTGGCACTTCAAGATGCATGATGCAGTTCACGTCTTTCTGCATGGGTTTCAGTGCTTGAATGGCTCTCTTTACTTGTTTACTGAATATTGCTTCTTTAATAATTAATCTAAGTAGGAAATGACTGCTTTAAACATTCTTACATAATTGTAATTTAGAATAACAATGCATGACTTGTCTTCTAGTGGTTGGGTGGGCTTCAAGGGTTTGTGACACGTATAATAGTACAAGACTCCATGCTTCAAAAAGCCCCACATATGGTTTTACGTTCTGACGTCATAGTCTTAAGCAAAGGCATTTGGCTGCTAAACAAAAGATCAGTGGTTTGAATGCAACAGCTGATTCATGGAAGAAAGATAAGACGGTCTGCGTCTGTAAAGATTTACAGCCTTGGAAACCCAGTGGGGGTTGCTATTAGTTGGCAGTAGGTTTGGTTTTTGGGTCACTGTCTTGAAATTCTTAATAATTTTTTAATAAAGTGCTTACCTTTCCACATTTTCATTTTATACTGCCTCTGCTTCCATAGTTTCATTTAGAATGAGTCAAAAAGTTTGGCTACTAAAGGTGAAAGATATAAAACAATTAAGAAAAAATTTCTGTATATCTAATTCGATGAATTAGTAGTTTATATACTATAATCTAACTATTATAGATACTACAAACTGGTTTAGCAATAGAATGCACTTTCTTCCTTTTTTCTTCTTCTTCTTGTTAGATGTGTTGAGTCAGCTCCAACTCACAGCAACCCTACGTACAACAGAACAAAACACTACCAAGTCCCATTCCATCCTCATAATCCTTGCTATAGTTGACCCAATGTTGCAGCCACTATGTCAATCCATCTTGTTGAGGGTCTTCCCCTTTTTCACTGATTCTCTACTTCACCAAGCATGATATCCTTTTCCATGGAATGGTCCCTTCTGACAACATGACTAAAGTAAGTGAGACATGACTAAAGTAAGTCTGGCCATTCTTGCCTCTAAGGAGCATTTAGCTCCCACTTTTCCCAGGATAGATTTGTGCATTCTTTTCACAGTCTATTAAAATCTCAGTACTCTTAGTTAACACAGCAATTCAAAAACTCTTCTTCGGTCTTCCTTATTCATTGTGGAGATTTCGCATGAATATGAAGTAATTTAAAATACCATGGCTTAGGTCAGGTCACCTTAGCATTCAAAGTGATGTCTTTACTCCTTAATTCTTTAAAGAGGTCTTTTGCAGTAGATTTACCCAGTACAATACGACATCTGATTTTGACTGCTGCTTCCATGAGCACTGATTGTGAATACATGTAACATGAAATCTTTGACAACTTCAATCTTTTCTCCATTTACTGTGATATTACTTATTTGTCCATTTGTGGGGATTTTTGTATTCTTTATTTTGAGGTATAATCCATACAGAAGACTGTAGTCTTTGATCTTCACCAGTAAATGCTTCATCATCTTCACTTTCAGGACAATTAAGCCTTGTGAAATTCTCATTCTTTGCAATGTTATCCATCATTTGTTATTATCCACACAGTCAAATGCCTTTGCATAGGCAATAAGAAACAGGCAAATATATTTTTTTGGTATTCTTTAATTTCAGCCAAGATCCATTTGACATAAGCAATGATATCCCTCATTCCATGTCCTCTTCTAAATTCAGCTTGAATTTCTGGAAGTTCCCCGAAAATATACTGCTACAACTCTTTTTGAATTATCTTCAGCAAACTTTTACCTTTGTGTTATATTAACAATATTTGATAATTTTCACATTCTGTTGGATCACCTTTCTTTGGAATGGGCACAAATATGGATCTCTTCCAGTCAGTTACCACTACTCATCTGTCAGTTTGTCATATTGTGGTGACTTTCATGTTGCTGTGATGCTGGAGGCTAGGCCACTGGTATTTCAAATACCAATAGTCACCCATGGTATACAGGTTTAAGCAGAGTTTACAGACTTGGACAGACTGGGAAGAAAGATGGAGACATCCACTTCTGAAAAAAAGTGAAAACTTTATGAATAACAATGAAATGTCCGATTTATTACTTTTTTTCTTACTTCCTAATAAAATATTAGGAATCTCTGGGTGGTGCAAATGTTTAATGAGTGTTAGTAGGTGCTAGCCGAAAGCTTGGAGATTTGAGTCCACTCAGACTCAAAACTTTCAGGAAAGAAAGTTTTGGTAACTTACTTCCAAAAAATCAGTCCTTAAAAACTGCATGGAGCACAGTTTTACTGTGACTCACATGAGATTACTATGAGTCAGAGTCAATTGCAAGGCAACTGGTAAATTAAATGCTATGTGGAAATCATTGAAACTATTAAAAGTGGAGCTGTTCTATTCCAAGTGTGTGATGTGGGGAAAGGCAAGTCTACTTTCTTCTGGGGGTAGAGTTGAGTAGGGTGATAGGACATAAAATAGTGTTGATGTTGTTAGTTGCCATGGAGTCTGCTCTGATTCATAAAAGCCTTGTTTATAACAGAACAAAACAAACATTGTCCAGTCTTGAACCATCTTCAGGATCCTTGGTGTGTTTGAGTGATGGCTATTTTGTCACTTCTTTTCATTGAAGGTTTTCTTTATTTTTATTGGCCCTCTATTTCTTCAAAATGTAAACCATTGCTAGGAATACCAGGCAAGACATTGTTTGAAAACCATCAATGACAAAGCCATTTAGCTAATTCAGGTCATTTCAATCTTATTAATATTCAGGACCAAACATTTTATCAAAAGGACCAAAGAAATATCTTAATGAAGCAGCACTTAAAATCCGTAATGTTCTTCTATGCTTGATATTAAATAAATAAATAAATAAACAAACAAACAAATAAAACACAGTAGATTTTCCAAAGTCTTAATGAGTGTTAAATTTGTAAAATTTAGATAACCTTTGTCTCTATATTGGAAGAAAAGAATAGAGCAGATTTTACAGTGCACAATTGTGTGATGTGTGGGCTCTAAAATTTTGTTGTGGTAGTTTTGAATTCTTGAGGCAATGTAACATATTTTAAAATAAGCTTTCACACCATTACTATGACTTCATGCATGGTTGTATAAAATTGTTTGATTATAACTGGATGTATAAAATAAACCTTTATTGGGATTAGAAATGACTGAGACAGAATGCCAATAATGGGAGCTCAATGAACAATATTCTATCATGAAAAGTCATGGAATGTTTGTAAACTTCTCTCAGCATCCAAATTGAGCTGTGGGCTTACAAACTCATTATATAAGCACAGGCATGATTTTTATATGCTGAAGCCATGCCAAACACTATTAAATTGATCAGGGTATAGAAAAGGAACAACACAGAACTCTTAGAAACTTCATTGTTACTTTCATTCAGGAGCATAAGGGTGTGCAGTTGTAATAGAGAGAGGTAGAAGGATTTTGATTCCTTTACTGATAAATATTCTAAATTCACATTTTTTTTTTTTGAAAACACAAATCATAATGATTTTTTTTTCCAATATACTTATCAGCTTGAATGTCAAAGTCATAATTCAAAATTGTGCTCATTACACTTGCACTTGAATATAAATGTTTGAATATATATTTTTATGTAAAAAATAAAACATCTTCAAACAGATCTAAAGTGGATTCAAGGACACACTCCACAGTTCATGATTTACTAACTAGAGATATGACATTTTGATGATCCCTCAAATTTGTTCCCCAAGAGACCCATTATACTTTTAAAGTGGTGATGTGTCCTAGTGCCTTAGGCACACCTGGGCCTACTGGCAAGGTTTTTTTCTTTTTTTTTAAAAATAGAAATTATGTGGATTACATCAGTTTCCCTAAAAGTCAATTTCAGGAACTATGAAGATCCTAGCATCTTTGATGGTGGGAGCAATTACTGATACTGTGTTTTGTAGAAAGATTGTACATGATAGAAATAAATTTTCTATTGTTTTGTTCCTTTGATGAGACTTTATACCATATTTGTTTTTGTAAAGGTATAGTTTGACTATCTTTTCAAATATATATCTGAATCTCCTTTCAGATGCGAAGTTTACTGGGTTTACTGACTCTTATTTTCAAAATATCTATTTGAATCTTTTTTGAAATGTGTAGTTAACCTCATTTATTATTAACTCTTCTCTTTTCAAAAATATGTACTTGAAGGACTTTTCAAGCACATATAATAAAATAAGGGTACCTGTTCTGTTTTAACCACCACACAATTCCTGGTTTGTGTATGTGTATGGGAGATAGATTTTATTTTATTCCTGTGTAGAAGAGAATATGTAAAAATAAACCTGTAAGAACTTGTTGTCACTTAGTGGGTACATGTGACAACCACTACACTTAGTGGGTACTCTATCTCTTACTGCACAGAGATATTCCCCAGAAGGTAGAGGAACTAATGTTGACCAAAAGGAGGGGAAATGTAGGAGATAGGTACAGTGAAAGAGACTGGATGTGTTTTTGTCAGGAAATCATTCATGAGGCATGTGATTTGGGGCACACCTGTGTGATTCCAGTTGATGATGAAAGAATGGAGTCACTAATCTCACACTGACTTACATATGAGTGAAATTAGTATAGAGAACATTTAAATGTGCCTGAACTAGCTCTATAAGGATCTCTGGTGGCACAATGCCTACAGCATTTGACTGCTAACTGGAAGGTTGGCAGTTCAAAGCCACCAGCTGCTCTACAGAAAGAAGATAGGGCAGTCTACTTCTGTAAATATTTATTGCCTTGGAAACTCAAAGGGAGTCACTATGAGTCAGAATCAACTCGATGGCAGTGAATTTGGTTTTTACTTTTTTTTTTGAACTAGCCTATTGGATGATGAGAGACACAGGACCACATCACATGCATTGGTTAACCTCATATTGAACCAACTGCCAGACATGAGTGGGGCCATCATAGACCATTTACCCTCAGATACATCATACAATAAATATATAGGCAAGACTGAAAGACATTATCTGAGCCAGTCCAAGTTATAATTCCAAGCAAATTGAAATAAAATTATTTTAAATCACTATTTTTGGACATAATGAAGATTAAAGACTACAGTCTACAGTATAGATTACACCTCAATATAAAGAAAATGAAAATCCTCACAACCGCACCACTAAGCAGCACCAAAATAAATGGAGAAAAGATTGAACTTGTTAAAGATTTCACATGGCTTGGTTCCATAATCAACTCCAATGGAAGCAGCAGGCAAGACATCAGACAACATATTGCATTGGGTATATCTGCTGCTAAAGACCTTTTTAAAGTGCTGAAGATCAAAGATATCACTTTGAAGACTAAAGTACACCTAACCCATAGTGTTTCAATCACCTCATAATGCATGTGGAAGCTTGAAAATGAGTAAGGAAAACCAAAGAAGAGTTGATGCTTTTGAGGTGTAGTGTTGGTAGAGAATACTGAGAGTACAATGGACTCCCAGAAGAACAAACAAATCTGTCCTGGATGAAGTGCAGCCAGAATGCTCCTTGGAAGCGAGAATGGCCAGACTTCATCTCAACTCCTTTGGTCATGTTGTCAGAAGGGACCATTCCCTGGAGAAGGATATCATACTTGATAAAGTGGTGGGTCAGTAAGAAAGGGGAAGACCCTCAATGAGATGGATTGACATAGTGGTTGCAATGATGGGTTCAGGTTTAGCAAGGATTGTGAGGCTTACGCAGGACCAGGCAGTGTTTCATTCTGTTGTACATGGGGTTGCTATGAGTTGGAGCTGACTGGAGGGCACCTAACAATAACAACAACAACAATGTTTTAGAGGTATTTTGATATGCAACTAAAGCTAATTGCTACATGGTGCCATTCTTTACATCAAAATAATTTTAACTAAGTAAAGCTATAACTATAAGTGCTAATGTTATGTATAAATTCAAAGTAAATTCTACTAAAAAGATAATATGCTCAAAATTTTTTATTTGGTTTCAAAATGTGCAAATATCTAAGCCAAAATATTTTCACAGATCTTATCTTTTTTTCCTGCAGTCAGATACTCTTTCTTTACATACATATTTACGGTTCAAAATCTGATATACTATATGTTTTTGTTGTCAATACTTTTAGTTTTTGATCAAATTATATGACAAAAAATTATGCATTTTATCTAATGTATACCACTAAAAAAAAAAAAAAAAAAAAAAACAACTTTCTGCCATCGTGACCGCTCCTTGGGTTTCCCAGGCAGTATCACTACAGAAGTAGATTGCCCAACATTCCTTCCATGGAGTGGCTGGTGGGTTTGAACCATCAGCCTTCTGGTTAGCACTCAAATGGCTTAGGCAGTATGCCACCAGAGCCCCCAATGTATACCACTACCAAACACAATATAAATTTATCTAGTTTAAGATGGATATTCGATCATCCCTAATCATACATATCCAAGGACCTATACAATTGGATATGAGTGCAACAAAGAATAGGCATTTGATTAAAACAAAAAGTCTTTCACAAAATATGTAAATGGATAATTTGCTGTGTGCTAAATCATCATCTTCAAAAATAGCTTCTCAAAATATTCACTAATCTTTGAAGAGAAGTAGATGATTCTTCAGCAAACGTGTGTCTTCTGGTTTTTGTATGGTCAGTGATGTGCTTATGGAAGATAAAGCATGTTGACAAATCTGTCATCAACTGTTTTTTTTTGTTTCTATGAAATTTTTTGAGACATAGACATTCAGAATTCAAACCTTTATTACACATTAATATTTGCCTAAGGCACTTGACTGCTAACCAGAAGGCTAGAAGTTCAAATCCACCAGCCACTCTTCGGAAGGAAGGTTAGGCAATCTACTTCCACAGTGATATCACCTCAGAAACCCAAGGAGGGGTCGCTGTGAGTCGGAGCTGACTCGATGGTACATAACAACAACAACAACAACAACAACAACATTTGCTGTGTTTGATTATTATTAAACAGTCAAATAAATGTAGTTTTTTTACCCTCCAATAAATGACAAAATCCTGTACTAATAGTTTTTAAATTGCTTTCCATATATCCTATGGCAGGGCTTCACAGCTTTCCTCCTGCACATATATTTCACCCACATTTCACATTTATCTGAGGTTTCTATTGACTTTAAGGACTTATGGCCTGGCAATTTTGTGCATCTCATAGTCTGTGGAAGAAGCCATAGTACAATTAGATCTTTACCAAGTTGCCAGCAGGGAAGTAGCAATGCATTCTTTTTTCTACACCATCACAGACCAAAGAACAATTGCTCTTTCTAGCCACTCATATCTCAACACATCTCATTTTATAAGTGAGTACCTTTTTTGCCACTTTGAAAAGGAGGCCTTAGTTATGTTGGGACTATTTTGGGAAAAGGGAAATAGGTTATTTCTAGTCATATTGAGATTTAGCTGTCTTTAATTCTATCCGTTGTTTATAAATCACACATATCACTAAAGACCTTGGGGAAAGATCGATAGTTTTTTTACTGTTGTTGGTAGGTGCTATTGAGCTGGTTCCAACTCATAGTGATCCTAGGTCCAACAGAACAAAACACTGCTTGGTTCTGTGCTGTCCTCCCAACTGTTGTTTTACTTGAGTCCATCACTGTAGCCACTGTGTCAATCAATTTCGTTAAGGGTCTTTCCCTTTTTTGCTGACCCTCTACTTCTCCAGAGACTGGTCCCTTCTCACAACATGACCAAGTATGTGAGACAAAGTCTGGTCATTCTCACTTCTGAGGAGCATTCTGGCAGTATTTTTTCCAAGATAGTATTGTTTGTTTTTTCTTACAGTCCATGGTATTTTTAATATTTTTCATCAATATCACAATTCAAATAAATCAACCCTTGGTTAGTCTTCCTTACTCATTGTGGTAGTTCAGTTTGTGTGTCAACTTGGCTAGGCCTGGTTGAGTGGCTGAGCAGCTGAACAGAGTTATTTCCCATGATGAGATTGGTAATTTATTGGAGCAGCTGACTAGCTGCCTTAGGGAATGTGGTCTGCTGCCCATATATAAGTAGCAGCTTTGGAAATGATCTCTAGCTTATGGCATGCTTGAACCCTGCATGTAGCTGTGTCGTTGTGCAGCAGCCTGCCATGCTCTGCTGACCTTGGGACTTGACTTAATGGCCTGACATGTTATTTGGCAACATCGGGACTGTGCCATTTTATTTGTCAACCTTGGGCCTGTTATTCTCAGCAGCTAGTAGCTGCTTGAGTGAAAAGATGCCTCTAGCTTCAGTGGGCTGGGAGCAAAAGGCAGAGCTGAAGCCCAAGGTCAAGGGGATTTCATCCAACCCTAGAGCCTGGCACTTTGAACTTGGACTTCTAGCCTCCAGAACTATAAGAGAATAAAAACTCCTGTTTGTTAAGGCCATCTTATTTGTGGTAAATACTTGTCAGAGCAGCACTAGGTAACCAGAATACTCATAGTCCAGCTTTAATACATATGAGGCTGTTGAAAATACCATGATCAGGTACACCTTAGACTTTAAAATGACATCTTTGGTCTTTAACTCTTTAAATAGGTCTTTTGTAGCAGATTTTCCCAGTGCAGTATGTCGTTTGATTTCTTGATTACTGTTTCTATGGGAGTTAATTGTAGATCCAGGTAAACTGAAATCCTTGACAATTTCAATGTTTTCTCCGTTTATCATATGTTACTTATTCATCCAGTTGTGAGGATTTTTTTTTTTTTCTTCATCTTGAGGTTTTATCCAACTGAAAGCTATATCTTTGAGGTCTTTGATCTAAGTAAGTGCTTCAAGTCTTCTCCACTTTCAGCAAGTAAGGTTGGGTCATCTACATATCTCAGGTTGTTAATTTGTCTTCCTCCAATCCTCATGCTGCATTCTTCTTTATATAGTCCATCTTGTCAGACTGTTTGTTCAGGGTACAGACTGAGTAAGTATATTGGAAGGATACCAACATGATGCACAATTTTCCTTATGATAAATCTCTCAGTATCCCCTAGTTCTCTTTGAATGATTGCCTCTTCATCTACGTACAGGTTCCTCATGAGCATAATTAAATGTTTGGAATTCTTATTCCTTGCAATGTTATACAAAATTTGTTGTGATATGCACAGTAGAATACCTTTGTATACTCAATAAAACACACAAAAACATATGTTTGTATTCATTGCTTTCAGCCAAGATCCATCTGATATCAGCAATGACATACCTCATTCTATGTTCTTTTACAATTCCAGGTGAATATCTGGCAGTTCCAAGTTGATGTACTGCTGTAACCATTGTTGAGTTATTTCCAGCTAAATTTCACTGGCATGTGATATTAATGATATGGTTTGATAATATCCACATTCTGTTGAATACATTTTCTTTGGAATGAGCACAAATATGAATCTCTTACAGTGGCTTGGCCAGGTAACTGTCTTCCAAATTTCTTGGCATAAACAAGTGAGAGTTTCATGTGTAGCAACTATTTGTTGAAACATCTCAATGGGTATTTCATCAATTCCTGGAGCTTTGTTTTGTGCCAGTTCCTTCAGGGCTGCTTGGACATCTTCCTTCAATATCATAAGTTCTCAAACATATGATACCTCCTGAAATGGTTGACTGATGACCAGTTCTTTTAAATACAGTGACTCTGTGTATTCTTTCCATCTTCTTCTGATGCTCCCTGCATCGTTCAATAATTTGCCCACTGGATCCTTCAATATTGTAATTAGAGTCTTCACTCCTCTCTTCAGTTCTTTAAACTTGAGAAATGCTGAGAGTGTTCTTCCTTCATGGTTTTCTAACTCCAGTCTTTGCACATTTCTTTATGATATTTTACTTTGTATTCTCACACTGCTCTTTGAAATCTTCTCTTCAGCTCTTCTAATTCATCATTTCCTCTATTTGCTTCAGCTATTCTCTGTTCAAGAGCAAGTTTTAGAGTCACTTCTGGCATCCAATATTGCCTTTTCTTTCTTCCCTGTCTTATTAATGACTTCCCCCCCCCCTCAAGTATGATGTCCTCCCACAACTTGTTGTATCTTTGGTCATTGGTATTCAAAGCATCAAATCTATTTTCAAATGATCTCTAAATTTAGAAAAAATATACTCAAGGTTGTATTTTGGTTCTCATTATTAGTATTACTTTTCTTCTGCTACAACTTAAACTTGCATATGAGCAATTGATGGTCTAATCCACAATTGGCCCATGCCTTTGTTTTGACTGATGATATTTAACTTCTCCATTGTCTTTTTCCAAGGACGTAGTTGAGTTGATTCCTGTATATTCCATATGGTGAGGTCCATGTTTGTAGTTGCTATTTATGTTATTGAAAAAAGATATTTGCAATGATTAAGTCATTGGTCTTTAAAAATTCTATCTTGAATCCCTGGTGTCATTTCTGTCAACAAGGCCGTATTTTCCAACCACCAATGCTTCTTTGTTTCCAACTTTTGCATTCCAGTCATCAGAAATTATCAGTGCATCTTGATTGCATGTTTGATCAATTTCAGACTTTGGAAGTTTGTAAAAATATTCAAATTCTTCATATTTTGTTTGTTGTTATTGTTGTTATGTGCCCTCGAGTCGGACCCGACTCATAGCGACCCCTCCTTGGGTTTCCAAGGCAGTATCACTATGAAAGTAGATTGCCCTGTCTTCCTTCCAAGGAGTGGCTGGTGGATTTGAACTGTCAGCCTTCTGGTTAGCAGTCAAGTGCCTTAGGCACTATGCTACCAGAGCTCCCATATTTTGCGTTGTTATATAAATTTGAATAATAGTTATATTAACTGGTCTTTCTTGCAGGTTCGTGGATATTGTCCTATCACTGACAGCATTGCATTTCAATGTACATCATGAAATGTTCTTTTAGATGATGGATGTGATGCCATTCCTCATCAATTTGTCATTCTTGATATAGTAGACAATATTATTGTTCAATAAAAAGTAGCTAATAACAACAATTTCTGCTAAGTGATTCCTAAGATATTGATCTTTATGCATTCCATTTCATTTTTGACAACTTCCAATTTTTCTATGTTTATATTTTGTATATTCAAGGTTTTGATGATTAATCAATGTTTGTAGCTGTTCTCATTTTGAGTTATGCCACATCAGCAAATGAAGGTCACTAAAATTTATTCCATCCATCCCATTAAGGTTGACTACACTTTGAAGAGATGACTCCTCCCTATTCAGTTGTATTTTGAATGCTGGCAATCTGAGGCACTCATTTTCCAGCACTGTATAAGACAATATTCCATTGCTTTTCTTAAGGTTTTCAGTGACCATTTTTTTAAGAAATAGACTGCCATGTCCTTTTTCCTAGTCTGTCTTAGCCTGGAAGTTCCACTGAAATCCTGTCCACCATTAGTGATCCTACTGTTATTTGACATACCAGTGGCGTAGCATCCAATATCACAACAACATGTAAGCCTCCACAGTATGAAAAAACTGACAGATGACTGGTGAATAGCAACTGGAATTCTATTAAATCTGCTCTGTGTGCCAGAAACTGCCCTTCTAGATTGGTAAAGAGAGCTTAAGAATAAAGGATTGACTTATGCTTCCTTTTCATGCAAGGATTAAGCATCTGACATGGATCTCAATTATCATGTATCACATACTAGAAAAGGTCATAAGACAGCAACCACCATATCATATTAAATCAGTTACCAAAGAGTTATCCAAATGTAGTGAATTGTTTGTATTTGAGTATAGTATGATGGCAAGGGGTCTATCTCTAAATACTTTTTTATTTATCTTTCTTGTAGTGCCTTTCTCCATCTCTATCTTAGAAAAGAGAAGAAAGGAGAGGAACATTTTTTATATAAGTGTTCTCAATTTTCATACCAGATATTACTGAATCAAAGTTATAAAAATGCAAAATAGAAAATGAAAATGAACAAAGTATGCTCTATAAAATAATTATGATCTTTAAAATGTTTGGAAACATCTTTGTATACGTTATATACATTATATAAAGATGTTTCAAAACATTTTGACAGATAGACCACAATTAATTTATAGAGCATACTTTGTTCATTTTCATTTGCCATTTTGCATTTTTATACCTTGTATAGATACATAAATTCATATATATAGAAATAACATAGTCAGAATGTATCTATTCTCTCCCATTCTTTCTAATCTGTTGTTTCACCACTGTCATGAATCACTGCTAGATATTAGAAGTTCTCACTTCTTTTAGTTGCTTTATATCAAATTTTTCCTTAATTACTTTCAAAATCAGAAGAAAATTCTATTGCTCTTTTCTATGTAACCAGTGGGGATTTGAGGACTTTAATCTTATTTCCTTAGTACTGACAAATACTTAGTGCTGGCAACTTGCTTGTGAAACTGCACAGATCATCTTAATGGTATTTTTTTTTTTTTTTTTTCTATTTCCTATTACTAGGTTGCAACACTAGAGTATTTTGGGCTATTCCACTAAGGAAAGATAACAGTTCCCAGGATTAACCAGGCCAATATGAGCATAATTTGTTCTACTTGTGTGTGTACATGGAAGTAGGGTGGTGGTGTTGTTCTTATGTGCCATTGAATCATCTCCGACTCATAGTAACCTTATGTACTACCTAGTCCTGTGCCAGCCTCACGATCCCTACTATACCTGAGCCCATCAGTGCAGCAACTGCGTGAATCCATCTTGTTAAGGGTCTTCCCCTCTTTCCTTGACCCTCAACTTTACCAAGCATGACATTTTTATCCAGAGAATGGTCCCTTCTGGACATTCCTCAACATAATAAAAGGCATTTATGCAAAACCTACAGCCAATATTACCCTCAATGGAGAGAGACTGAAACCATTCCTCTTGAGAACAGGAACTAGACAAGGATGCCCGCTATCACCACTTCT
>NW_006922024.1:361027-374116 GCF_000298275.1 Orycteropus afer afer | reverse complement strand
TCAAGGAGACATCTTTGTTCTTCATCATTTGAAAGAGGTCTTTTGCAGCCAATTTGCTCAGTGCTATACATTATCTGATGTCCTGACTGCTGCTTCCATTGGTATTGAGTGTAGAATGAAGTAATATGAAGTCTTTGACAACTTCAAAATTTTTCTCTATTTATCGTGATGCTGTTTATTGCTCTAGTTGTGAAGATTTTTGTTTTCTTTATATTGAAGTGTAATCCATACTACAGACTGTGGTCTTTAATCTCCATCAGTAAGTCACTCTCACTTTCAGCAAGCAAAGTTGTGTCATCTGCATGTCTCAGGTTCTTAATGAGCCTTCTTCTAACCCTGATGCCATGTTCTTCTTCATACAGTCCAGCTCGAATTATTTGCTCAGCATATAGAGTGAATAAGTATGGTGAAAGGATACAACCCTGACACACTCTTCTCCTGATTTTAAACCATGCAATACCCCCTTATTCTGTTCAAATGACAGCCTCCTGTTCTATTTACAGGTTCCTCATGTGTTCTATTAAGTGTTTTGGAATTCTCATTCTTCTTGATGTTACCCACAATTTGTTACAATCCACAGAATCGAATGCCTTTTCATAGTCAATAAAATAAAGTAAACATCTTTCTAGTATTCTTTGCTTTGATCCAAAATCCATCTGACATCAGCAATTATATCCTTTACTCCACATCCGCTTCTGAATCCAGATTGCATTTCTAGATGTTCTGTCAATATACTACTACAACCATTTTTGAATTATCTTCAGTAAGATTTTACCTGCTCGTGATATCAATGATATTGTTTGATAATTTCCACATTCTGTGTGATGACCTTTCTTTGGATTGAGTACCAATATAGATCTCTTCCAGTCAGTAGACCAGTTAGCTGTCTTCAAAATCTCTTGGCATAATCAAGTGAGTTCCTCCAGTGGGACATCCATTTGTTGAAATATCTCAATGGATATTCCGTCCCGTCAGCTCCTGGACCCTTGTTTTTTTTTTTTTTTTTTGTTTGTTTTTTTGCTTCCTTCAGTACCATTGCTTCTGGATTCTAGATCATGTGCCATTTCTTGAAATGAATGATAATTTACCAATTCTTTTTGTTATAGTGACTCTGTGTAGTCCATCCATCTTCTTTTGATATTTTCTGCATCATTCAACATATTGCCAATGGAATCTTTCAGTATTACAATTCGAGGCTTAAATTTTTTATTCAGTTCTTTTAGCTTGAGAAACACTGAGCATGTTCTTCCTTTTTTTGCTTTCTAACTCCAAGTTTTTGCACATTTCATTATAATAATTGACTTTGTCCCCTCAAGTTGCTCTTTGAAATCTTCTGTTCAGCTCTTTTATCCTGTTGATTCTTTCATCTGCTTTAGCTACTCTCCATTCAAAGGCAAGTTTCAAAGTCTCTTCTGACATCCATTCTTGTCATTTCTTCCTTTCCTGTCTTTTTAATGACCTTTTGCTTTCTTCATTAATGATACTCTTGATGTTATCTTACAATACTTCTGGTTTTTGGTCATTGGTGTTCAATGCATCAAATGTGTTCTTAAATGGTGTCTAAATTCAGGAAGGATATAATCAAAGCTCTTGTGGACTTATTTTAATTGTCTCCTGGCCTTGTTTTGTCTGAAGATACTGAGCTTCTCCATCACCTCTTCCCACAGGTGTAGGGTACAGTGTGTGTGTATGCATGTGTGTGTGTGTTAGCTCTATAGTTTGGTAGGATTGTTTATTTTCCTTTCCTTTAAAGAATCTTGAACTCTGAAGCTTGTCTTCCTACTACTGGGTTCAATCCTGTACCATCCTGTAACTACCTGTGTGATTTTAGATAAGTTAAAAAGTTGCTTAACCTCTTGGGCTCAATATCCTCAAATGTAAAATGAGAGTTATAATAATATCTATTTCATCAAAGAGTTATAAGGTTAAATCAAGCAGCTCTGTAAGTGCAATAATTAAGTCCTTGGCTGGTAACTAAAAAGTCAGAGGTTCTAACCACTAGCAGCTCCTCAGGAGAAAATATCTGGCAATCTTTTCCTATACAGATTCAGCCTAGGAAGTCATATGGGGAAATTCTATGAGGCAGAATTATTTGATGGTACACAGAAGGAACAACAAAGATAAATCAGCATGCATCAGTTACTTAGAACAATGATTGTCACATAATTAATGTTAGCTGCTATTTGTGTTACTGCATCTTTATGATTTACAGTTATTTTCAAATCTTCATTTCTACTATCTTAATGGTCATTGTACACCCATAAATAATCTGTGAGGTAGACCTTCACATCAGAAAACAAAAAGTAGACAGCCAAATGAGGGATCATAAGATCAAAATCAGACACAGGTCTTCTCAATCCTAGAACAATCCTTGTTCCATTACATTTTATTGTCTCAGGTCCAATTTATGCACTTAAATTGGAAAAAATTCTTACTCTGAATAGTATGAAGTTAACAAAAACTCATGCATATCAGTACTATGCAAAGCAAGGAAAGCCTGTATCGAGAGCCTCAAAGAGCTTTTATATCCAGAGTTTATAACTTTGGATATTTATTGAATTAGATATTTAAAATGAGAACTTTAAAAATTTTATTTATTTTATCATTGTTTAGCATATGCACAACAAAACACATACCAATCAACAGTACATATAAATGTACAGTAAAGTACATTTCAATGACAATGATTACATTCTTTGAGTTGTGCAACCATGCTCACCCTCCTTTCCTGGGATATTCCTCCCCTATTATCATAAATTCACTACTCCCTAAGATTCCTTTCTAATCTTTCAGATTGCTTTAGTCATTATGATCCCAGATAGACAGTTCTTTAAAGAGCATGATGCTTAAGGTAGACACTCTTTCACTAGTTGAGCTAAACTATTGTTTGATTTTAAGAAGACTTCAGAGAATATTTTTAGTTTAAGGTTTAAAGATTGCTGCAAGGCAATACTTTCAGGGATTAATCCAGCCTGCATGGCTTCAGAAGGTCTGGATTCGATAGAACTTTGAAATTTTTCATTTTCCCCCTTTTGATCAGGATTCTTCTATATAATCTTTAATCAAATTGTTCAGTAATGGTAGCAGAGCACCATTCAGTCCTTCTGGTCTCCTGGCAAAGGAGGCAGTTTCTTTACATAGGTGCATATTCATTAATACATCTCCTGTAGTTATATTCTCTTTCAGATTTAAATGGAAAAGAATAGGCTATACAAAGTAAAAGCTTTCTGCTTGTATCAAACTCTCAGCTCAGTTCACACACAGCAAGGCCTGGGATAAGGAGCAGCTCAGGTTTCAGCTGGAAGCATAGTTAGAGAAGTCTGAGCTCTGAGCCAGCTTCAGACACCATGGACGTGGCCAGGGCCAAGCTAGAAGAAGAGATAACTTCTTTAGATGTGACCGAGTAAGTGGAGTTCACAGAGCAGGTTACAGAGTTCATCCTAGAAGGGCTGTGTGTTAGTCATCTGAGACCCACTCCTAGGTCTCATGAATAATCAACAAGTGGTGAAACAGTGGTTGGCGACTTCATGCAGTTAATGTAATGTAATTTCCTTTCTTTTAGAACATCATGAATGTCGACGAAATGCCCTTTCATTTCACATTTAAGCTATAAAATGTCACCTCCATTTCCAGTTTATTAGATGATTTGTTTCTTTAAAAGTTCTGGTTTTACAAATACCATGATCTGAAACTGTATAAGGTCAGAATTATTTTCTGCATGTTTATATATCCAGCTTGACAAACTAAATCAGGTTTTGGTCTTTAGGAGAATAGACCCTCAGCTAATAGTTTAGATTTTCCTGTAAAAAGATAGTGAAGAATGTAGTATTTATTAAAACTTCTTATCAAAGACTTTCACATACAAGTTGGCATTATATATGATGATTAATTACTATAAACTTTTTACAATAGTTCTCTATTAATAACAAATGTGTATTGAACTCTTATTGTGTATGGATAATGGATCAGTTGCTGAATATAAAACAATAACTATAATATGTAGCCTGTCATAAAGGCTTATGATATAGATGGGAAAGTACACATTCATAAACACACATGAACAGAGATAGTTTAGCTACAGCAATATACATATAAAACAAATGTTAATGTAGATAAGAAATATAGACGTAGCAGTCAATAAATCAAATAATGAATTGCATTGGGCAAATCTTCTTCAATGGACCCTTTTAAAGTTTTCCAAAACAAAGACATCACTGAGGACAAAGGTGCACCTGACGCAAACCATGGTATTTTCAGTAACCTCATGTGCATATCAAAAGAAAAAAAAAACAATAGTATTGAAGGAAGAAGTTGAAGCTGCGCTGAAAGAATTGGTGAAAACAAAGGTCCAGGAATTGATGGAATATCCACTGAAATGTTTCCACAAACGGACGCCAAACAGGAGCCACTTACTTATCTATGCCAAGGAATTTGGAAGATATCTATCTGGACAACTTACTGGACGAGATCCATATTTGTACCCATTCCAAAGAAAGGTGATCCAACATAATGGTGATCCAACAGAATGCAGAAATTATTGAACAATATCATTAATATCACATGCAAGTAAAATTTTGCTGAAGATAATTCAAAAATGGTTGCAGCAGTATATTGACAGGGAACTGCCAGAAATGCAAGATGGATTCAAAAGAGGGCATAGAACAAAGGACATCATTGTTGTTCTCAGATGGATCTTGGCTGAAAGCAAAGAATAACAGAAAGATGTTAGTTGTGTTTTATTGACTATGCAAACACATTTGATTGTAGGGATTATAATAAACTATGGATAACATTGTGAATAATTAGAATTCCGGAACACTTAACTGTGCTCAGGAGAAACCTGTACATAGATTAGGAGGCTGTGTGTGTGTGTGTTACTGGGCAGGAAGGGAAGGAGACTGGGTTACGGTTGGGAATGGTAAATGGGGAGTGAAACTAAATGTACACAAAATGTTTAATGTAAAACAACCTCTGCTTTGTAAACTTGCACCCAAAAAGCACAGAACATACACACACAGAAAAGGACACAGGGAAGTGATAACCACAGGCAGGAAGTGGAAGGAGAGCTGTTGCATTGTGAGGCTTGTAATCAGTGTCACAAAAACAAATTATGTGAACCATTGAATGTAAATTGAATCTGATTTGTAAAATTGCACCCAAATCAGATTAAACAGATAAAAAAATAAAAATAAAAATAAAGTGTTGAAGAGCAAAGTTGTCACTTTGAAGACTCGGGTGTGCCTAACCCAAGCCATTGTATTTTCAATTGACTCAAATGCATGTGAAAGCTGGGCAATGAATAAAGAAGACTGAAGAAGAACTGATGTTTTTGAGTTGTGGTGTTGGTGAAGAAACTGAAAATAACATCCACTGTCAGAAGAATGAATATATCTTTCCTGGAAGAAGTGCAGCTGCTCCTTGGAAACGAGAATGGCTAGACATCTTCTCACCTACTATGGTCATGTGGTCAGAAGGGACCATTTCCTGGAGAAGGATATCATGCTTGGTAAAGAGGAGGGTCAGTGAAAAAATGGAAGGATGGATTGACATAGTGGCTGCCAGGATGGGCTCAAGTATAACAAGGATTGTGAGAATGGCACAGGACCAGGCAGTGATTATTTTCGTGATACATAGGGTTGCTGTGAATCATCCACCTGGATGGTACCAAACAACAATAACAACAATACATGCATGTGAAAAAGCTGAACGATGAATAAGAAAGACTGAAGAAGAACTGGTGCCTTTGAATTAAGGTAGTTGTTGGAGACTATTGAATATATCATGGGCCAGAAGAATGAAAAATTTATCATGGAAGAAATATCGCCAGAATGCATGCAAGTGAAGATAGTCTGCAGTATGTATATCTCAACATAAAGACCTCTTTAAAGTGTTGTCTCACTTACTTTGGATGTGTTATCAGGAGGGATCCATCCCTGGAGATGGGCATCATAGTTGGTAAAGTAGTGGGTCAGTGAAAAAGAGGAAGATCCTCAATGAGATGGATTGACACAGTGGCTGCAATGATGGACTCAAATAGAGCACCTATTTTGAGGATGGAACAGGACCAGACAGTGTTTTCTTCTATTGTGCACAGGTTGCTATGTGTCAACTGGCCATATTTAACCACAACAAAAACAAAGGTGGGAATTTAGATGAAAATCTGTTATTGATCAGATCAGTTTTCCTTTGAGATTGTCCCCCTACACATCATAGACAATTTTATTTAATTAGAGAAAAACAATCCACAAGTGTAATAGTTTATAAGAAACTCCTGCCTGGCTAATTAGTAAATTCTTCCACCTGTCCACACTACCTGCACTTGGATCATTGAAAATCTGCTTGCTGACTTACTTGAGCAGGTGGAATTAATATTTATGGTAGTTGTAGATTAATGGAATGGCATCATGAATCTCCTCCTAGCCACCTGTGCCACACTATTGGAAGAGTCTCTCTGAGAATAATCCAAGACTAAAGATGCTGAACTGATAGATGCAGAGAGATATGTATTTCTGGATCCAGCTGTGCTTAAATCTCTTCTACCATTGGACTTTTCCATTGATGTGAGCACATAAATAATTTTTACTCTAAAGATAATTTGAACCAAGTTCATGGTTGTTGTTCTTGGAGTTATTGGCTATAAATGGATTCTGACTCATGACAACCCCATGTATGCAGATTAAAACTGCTCCAAAGAATTTTCGAAAGCAGATTGTCATAGCTACCAACTGAGATACCTGTAGGTGGGTTCATACTGCCAACCATTTGGCTATTAGTCAAAAACTTAATGGTTTGTGTCACCCAGAATCCCTAGACTTATGGTCCTTCCCACTAAATAACTCCTCACGCAAACAAGAACAATAAACATTTGTGGACTGAAATGTTTCAGGAGGACTTCTAGGAAGAATTTGAACAAAATTCTGAGGGTTGTCTCCATTAAGAGTTCCAGACAGGGAAAAAACAGAGGAAAGAAAAAAGAATCCATTCTGAGAAATTTAAAGCTCATTTTAAGTGTAAGATAAGGTTCCTGTAAAGAAGTCAATGTGCAGTTTGCAAAATGATAAGGATCTGATTTTGCAGATGGCAGATGTACACTCATATTTAAACAATGAAACAGAACTGAAATTAATGAAAGAGGCCTAACAAGAATAAGCCAGGTAACAAATAGTAGAGAAAATCAAATAAATCAAAAGAATGTCAAAATATGGATTTCTTTCATACTAACCCATGGCTATTGAGTTGATTACAACTCACAGTGACCCCCATTGGGTTTCCAAGGCTGTAAATCTTCACAGAGGTAGATTGTCTCATCTTTCTCCTGCAGAGTAGCTGGTGGATTTGAATCACTGAACTCTGGTTAAAAGCCCATGTGTTCTTATAAAGTTATACTAGTGATATCATGAATACTTTTAAACAATTATTCAGGTCCTGCTGTCAAAATTAATGTCTTTCTGTTGACTTCATATTTATTGTAGCAAAAGAAATACATTTATATGCATTTAAAATATTAGCATTTTTTTCCCAAAAAACATGCCTATATAAATAATGCAAATGTGCATATAACACACATAGTGTGTGTAGGAAACTAACACATGAAGCAGCTGCACAGTTTGCAAAAAAAAAAAAACAAACTGTAGAACACATGAGTTATTTGTGTAAAAATACAGTAAGTTTGCTACAAAGGGTTCTAGTCAATACCAGTTTTCTCCACCTAATCTGCCTATGATCCCCATGTGTCTAAATAATAAGTTCATATTTGTCCATCTTAAATTTTCAATTTCAGACATTTTCCTACATCTTGTTAAGTTACTTGAGAATAGCTCCTTACCACATAGTTCTCTGTCTCTCAAATAGAAATTTATCTGTATATTTGATCAAGTTATGAACAGTATTTAATGGAGCTCTGCTGGCATAGTTCCTAAGTCATTTGACTGCTAACTAGAAGGCTGGCAATTCAAACCCACCAGCCACTCCATGGAAGGAAGACTGGGCAATCTACTTCCATAAAAAGTTACTGCCTCAGAAACCCAAAGGCCATCACTATGGGTTGAAATAGACTAGGTCTTTGCTGAGTTATGTAGTATTATGATTACAATTACTTCTTTCAATCAAATATGTTTCATTCATCTGCTCCATCAAATGAAATCAGTACTTTTTAGAAATATTATTTTCCAAATGCCCTAAGTGTTATATAACTCTATCAATTTAATTTTCCTTTTTTGAGTTCCTTTCTTGAACTCTCTTTCCTCTGTTTTCAATTGCAACTTCAAACTTCCTGTCTTCAACCCTTTTTATAAGTTACCTGATGCCCTCACATGCTAGCCTCTCTGGGATTTCATGGGGTCAGTTTACTCTCAGGTTGTTCCCTCTATTTCTCTCCGAAGTCAACTACTACATCACTAACTACCGACATCTCTAAAAACATGCAGAAATATCCCTAGGGTTTATACATAATGATGTAACTTTTTAAAAAAAAAACTTTTCTTTCTATATTTTAGTGCTAAATGGGAGAGGAGGTAAATATATGTGGTCAAACTATATTGATTATCTGGATATTTCTTCCATTCACTTCAATCTTTTATTTCTACTATAGTATTTCTGAACTTTATATTACATATCTTCTTTGTTAATAAGTTATTTCCTGCTATTTAGTGTTTTCCCCAAGTGGAATACTTTTTACCTCTTGAATTCACAATTTACAGTCCACAGGAGTACTTGAAGTTCCTATATTTTTATTAAGGATTATAAATAACTCAGAAGTGAATTTCTGTCCGCAAGCTTCTGCTAACAGATTTTAGTAATATCTCTGACTTTCTTTATAGTCACATATAAGGGTACATCAATCTCTCTGAAAACTGATTTTAGAATGATGTCCATACATTAATAATCTCTTTAAAATCAGTGGACTGCAAATTCTCACACTGCTCTTGATAAGTTAATCAGTATTTGCTCTTAAGAAACACCCACCCTGGAAGGATGTGTTAAAGTGTAACTAGCTGTTGGCTGTTTGAAATGTGAAGCTTGAGGAATAATAATTTCCAGAGCATTTTATAGTGTCCCTAATGCATACTTTGCCAGATTCCCTGTCAATCAAATAGACATGACAGGTCTGATTTGATACAACATATACTGATTTCACCCACAGAATTGTTCAGGGGTAGGAATGTAATGTTTAGGTCAATATTTCTATGTGTTTTCCCCAAACTACCTTTCAAACATTATTTTTCCTTCACAATAAAAACTCAAACTTAACTTAATTATTGTCTAGGGGAAACATTTATAGATATATAACTTATTTTTAGTTGCTAACTATGGTCTTGCAGGTTTTTATTAAGTGCTAAAGCTCTGATTCTATCACTTTCTGTAAATTTATCATACTGTGGTAGCTTGCATGTTGCAGTGAGGCTAGAGGCTATACCACTGGTATTTCCTTTACCACCAGGATCACCCATGTTGGACAGGTTTCCGTGGAGCTTACAGACTCAGACTTGGAAGAAGGAAGGGGCCATCCACTTCTCAAAGAATTGGTCAGTGAAAACCTTATGAATAGTAGTGAAACACTGTCAGATATATTACTGGAAAAATTTATGAATAGTCCTGAAACGTCATTGGATATAGTGCTGGAAGATGAGCCCTTCAGGTCGAAGGCATTCAAAATATGACTGGTGAAGAGCTGGCTCCTCAGAGGAGAGTTGACCTAAATGATGTGGATGGAGTAAAGTTTTCAGGGCCTCCATTTGCTGATGTGGAATGATTCAAAAAGAGAAGAAACAGCTATAAACATCCATTAGTAATCAGAAAGAGGAATGTACAATGTATGATTGTAGGAGAATTGGAAGCTGTCAAAAATGAAATGGAATGCATAAATATCAATATCCCAGGCACTAGTGAGCTAAAATGAACAGGTTAGGGCCATTTTAAATCAGAAAAATATATGAAGTATTATGCCAGGAATGATAAATTGAAGAGGAATGGTGAGGCATTATCCTCACAAAGCATGTTTCAAGATCTATCCTGAAATACAATGCTGTCAGTGATAGGATAATATTCATACAGGTACAAGGAAGACCAATTAATGTTGTTGTTTTTGTTGTTATGTGCCATCTAGTTGGACCAACTCATAGCGACCCCTCCTTGGGTTTCTGAGGCAATATCACTATGGAAGTAGGTTGCCCAATTATCCTTCTGAGGAGTGGCTGGTGGGTTTGAACCACCAGCCTTCTGATAGCAGTCAAGTGCCTTAGGCACTACACTACCAGATATCCTAATTAATACTATTATTATTCAAATTTACCCACAAACCACCAAAGCCAAAGACAAGGAAATTGAAGATTTTTATCAACTTCTGCCATCTGAAATTGACCAGACATGCAATCAAGATGTGTTGCTTATCACTGGTGATTGGACTGCAAACGTTGGAAACAAGGAAGAATCACCAACAGTTTGAAAATATAGTCTTGGTGACAGAAATGAAGCTGGAGATGACATGATAGAATTTTACACCAATGACTATTCATTGGAAATACCTTTATTCAACAATACAAACAGTGGCTATACACAAAGACTTTGGCAGATGGAGTATACAAGAATCAGTTCTACAACACTTAAGGAAAAAGGCAATGGAGAAGCTCACTATCTTAAGCCAAAACGAGACCAGGAGCTGATTGTGGAAGAGACCATCAACTGCTCACATACAAGTTCAAATTTAAGTTAAAGACAATTAAAACAAGTCCATAAGATTTGACAGCTAACCAGAAGGATGGTGATTTAAACCCACGAGCCACTCCTTGGAGGGAAGATTGGACAATCTACTTCAGTAGAGATACTGGCTCGGAAACCCAAGGGGGGTCACTATGAGTCAGAATTGATTCGATGAAACTGAGTTTGTGTTTTGGTCACATCTGACTTTAGATAATATCTGAAGGATAGAGTTGGTGCACGAAACACCAGTGACAGAAAACCAGACTAATTGTGGGATGAAATCAAGAACATCAACCCTAAAGAAAACCAAAGTTCATTAAAGACAGGAAAGGAAGAAAAGACAAAAATGTTGTCAAAAGAGACTCTCAAACTTGCCCTTGAATGGAGATTAGCTAAAGAAAATGGAAGAAATTGCAAGATAAAAGAGTTGAACAGAAGATTTCAAAGAACAGCTCAAGAAGACAAAGTCAATTACTATAATTAAATGAGCAAAGATCTGGAGTTAAAAAAATGAAAGGGAAGAATATGCTCAGCATTCCTCAAGCTGAAAATACTAAAGAAAAAATTCAAACCTCAAATTGCAATTTTGAAAGATTTTATGGAAAAATATTGAATGATACAGGAACCATCAAAAGAAGATGGTAGGAATACTGTAAAGAAAATAATTGGTCAATATTCATACATTTCAAGTGGTGGCATATGAACAAGAATTGTTGGTACTGGATTTGGGGGCAAGATGGTGGACTAGGCAGAAAGACTGCACAGACCATCTTCAACAAAGAAAAGGGAACCAGTTAACACAGACACAGAAGATAATCCCAGACCCCTGAGCCTTGAAGGGAAGGATATAGAAGTGGACTAAACCCCAACTAGCAGAAGAATTTGCAGGAAAATATCAAAAAAGGAGACAGATGGAGCTGTGGTCTGGCAGCGATCCTGAGCGATCCTGATGGCACAGACAGCTTGGAGATTCCCGAGTGGTGATAGGACCTAAGAATTAACCTAAAAATCACCCAGCTAACCAGAGACTGCATGGAGGACTGTGCATGGTGGCTGGGGAACAAATGGATAATGTGAAGAGAAAGGTGGGCTGAGCTGTGGACTTTTGCCGGTCTGGAGGTTGCCGCCATTTTGAAGGTTTAAAAAGCGGCTTCACTACTTTGGATATTTAAAGAGACAGTGCTCTCGCAGATTCCTGGGGCTTAAGAACACGTTCTGATTTCCAGCAACCCCAAGGACACTTGGAACCTGCAAGACGGACAAGGTACGACATTCCACTTGTTACTCTTATACCCTACACCTGCTTGGTGAATGGAGGTGTGGCCATCCCCCACTCTCACCTACTTTCTGGGCCCACAGGAACTCCATCACAGTCTGTGTACTCAGATGAAGCCTGGGTGCCCTGCCCTTTCCTCCACTGATTTTTTTTTTCTCTTTTTTAATTTTTATTTTGTCTTTTTTGCTTTTGTTTTTTGGTGATTAGTTTGCTTGTATTTGTCTATTTTAAAATAACTAATATTACTAATACTTTTGTCCTTTTTATTATTATTCTTAATCTTCCCCTCCCAGGTCCTAGTTTTCAGCATTTTTTTTCCTGGTTCCTGGTTATTTATTTTTTTTTTTACTCCCCCCCCCCGCCTTATTTCTCTTGGTTAACTCTGTTTCTTGTATTTCTTTTTGCATTTTTCCTTTTTTTAATTTACTATTCTCCTTTTCTATTTTTTTTCCTTAGTTACCTATCCCCAGATATTGTAGTTTTTCTTGTTTTTTCTTCTTCTTTTTCCCTTTTTTCTTTGTTTGGATACTGTTCCTTTGTGATTACATGGTGTGTTTTTGGTCCATGGGCTTTTAGTTTTTTGATGGTTATTCAATTGGAATTTGTGTCTAACTGAGTAGGAGACAACAACAGTACCCATAAGACACAACTACACCCACACCTCCTGCAACTTCACTTACTGAGCAAGAACCACTACCTCCTTCTCCACCAATGGGCCAATGATAAAAAACCACCAAGAAGAGCCTGAATCATGCTTGGCTGCTCTTCACAGACAGTTAACAGAGATCTAAATGCAACAAAGCCACAATGCCTCAGAAACAACAGACCATCACAGTCCACACAAAGAAGCAGGATAAAGTGGTAGAAACAAGGGAGCAGGATACAGACCCAGAAAACATCCTTGAGGAAGAAGGAGCATTGGAACTCTCTGGTAAGGAATTCAAAAGAATTATCTTTGGATGTCTTCAAAGGATTGAGAAACAGACCAAAGAAAACACAGGAAAAACATTAGAAGAATTTTGGAAGAAAATACAAGAACAAAATCATAAAATAAATGAAAATTTAAAAATGATTATAAATCTACAGATAGAAATCCAGAAGATTAATACTAAATT
>NW_006922024.1:351463-357133 GCF_000298275.1 Orycteropus afer afer | reverse complement strand
AATCCAATTAAAAAATGGGCAGAAGACATGAATAGACACTTCACCAAGGAGGATATTCAAGCGGCCAACAAAAATATGAAGAAATGCTCACAATCATGAGCTCTTAGAGAGATGCAAATCAAAACAACAATGAGGTACCATCTTGCTCCAGCACTAGTAGCAAAGTTCAACAAGACAGAAAATAATAAATGCTGGTGAGGTTGTAGAGAGATTGGGACACTGATACACTTCTGGTGGGACTGTAAAATGGTACAACCATTGTGGAAAGCAGTATGGAGATTCCTTCAAAAGTTGGAATTAGAAATATCATTTGACCCAGCCATCCCATTACTAGGTATATACCTTAAAGAAGTGAGAACCATGACAAGAACAGATATATGCACATCCATGTTCATCACAGCACTATTTACAACAGCCAGAAGATGGAAACAACCTAGGTGTCCATCAATTGAGGAATGGATAACCAAACTATGGTACATACACACAATGGAGTTCTAGGCAAGGCTAAAGAATAATGTAGAATCTGCAATACACCGCATCAGGTGGATGAACTTGGAGGACATTATGCTGAGTGAAATAAGTCAGTCACAAAAGGACAAATATTGTATTAGTCCATTATTATAAATTTAAGGAAAGGTTTATCTATAGAAGGAAACATTCTTTGTTGGTTACCAGGGGTGGGAGGGGAGGGGAGGGAAGCCTGTTAGATAGATAGAGATAAGTATTGATTTGGGTGAAGAGAAGGGTAATCTACCAAATGTGACTGACCAATATGGCACCTTTGAGGATGAGAAAGACATAGAGAGGTATATGGGAGTTACAGACAACAAATGTGGACCCTTTTGCACATACAGTACTGCATTGTCAGTGAAGGCAAACATGGGTATATGGATGGATAGACGGGCGGACAGGCTAAATTATTAGGTATGTCTATGAATTGGGGAGTGTATCCAAAAACATATATAGGGTTGGCAGACAATGGTCCTATAAGATTATGTGAATTTTCAGAATTCCCAGGTGTATAGTAGAGCTGACAAGGGGCAAGGTTATGGTCACTGCTTGGTCACAGCCAGCCACCCAGAGGGACTGAGTAGTTGAACCTGCGGGTTTGGGACCACAGTTGCAGGGGACATCAAGCTAAATTGGCCTAACATACTATAGAAAACACTGTTCCACCTCCTACTTTGGCAAGTAGCAACTGGGATCTTAAAAGCTAGCAAGCTGCCATCTAGATGCAACAATGGGTCTCTCCTCATCCAGAGCAAAGAAGAATGAATAAAACCATAATTCATGGACCTAGCAACTGGTAAACCATCAGATCTGCAGCCTATACGACTATGAGACCAGAAGAACTAGATGGTGCCCAGCTACCACTGCCATCTACTTGGAAGGGGATCTATGTAAGAGATCCTTGATAGAGAGGGAGAACAATGTGGAACAAAACTCAAAATCATTTGGAGAAATAAATAAATAAAAAGGTGGGGACCAGGTTTGCTGGTCCAATAGAGCCTGGTGGAACCACTGAGACTATGGCCCCTAGCTGCCCTACAGGTCTGGAATTGAACCCCCACCTGTGGTTTCCAGCCAAACAAAAGACAGGCATATGAGTTGAAAATTTACCTCAAGTAGATACATTCCTTGGAGAGAACAATCATGGGAGAAAGGCGGCTGCTTATGCACAGGGAGACAGCTCAGGGTGCAGGAGTGTATGAAGGGAGGGACACTGGGAAGAGGTAACTATGGGGATGAAGTTGGAGGGGAGCTATTACATTGTGGTAAACTGTGCTCAATGACATGAGACAAAGTATATGTGAACTGTTGTATGGAAAGTGAATTTTCTCTGTAAATCTTCACTCAAATCATAATTAAAAAAAATTATGGTACTGAAGGAAGAAGTCAAAGCAGCACTGAAGGAATTGGCAAAAAACAAGCCTCCAGGAGTTGATGGAATACTAATTGAGATCTTTCAACAAATGGATGCCATGCTGGAGGCACTCTTTCAGCTATGCCAAGAGATTTTGAAGACAACTACCTGGTCAACTGACTGTAAAATATCCATATTTGTACACATTCCAAAGAAAGGTGATCCCACAAAATGTGGAAATTATCAAACAATATCATTAATATTATATGCAATTAAAATCTTGCTGAAGATAATTCAAAAATATTTGTATCAGTATATTTACAGAGAACCTCCAGAAATGCAAGCTGAATTCAAAAGAGGACATAGAACCATAGATATTATTGCTGATGTCAGATAGATCTTGGCTGAAAGCAAAGAATACCAGAAAGATGTTTGCTTGTGTTCTATTGAGTATGCAAAAGCATTTGATTGTATGGATCATAACAAGTTATGGATGACATTGAGAAGAATGAGAAATCCAAAACACTTAATTGTGCTCATGAAGAAACTGTACATAGACCAGAAGGGTGTTGTTTGAACAGAACAAGGAGATATTGCATGGTTTAAAATAAGAAAGGAAGGGCCTCGTGGTTTGATCCTTGCACTATATATATTCAGTCTGTGACTGAGCAAATTATCTGAGAAGCTGGATGATATGAACAAGACAGTGGCATCAGGATTGGAGGAAGACTCATTAACAACCTGTGATATGTAGATGACACAACTTTGCTTGTTGAAAGTAGGATAAATTGAAGCACTTACTGATGAAAATTAAAGACTACAGTCTGGAGTATGGATTACATCTTAACATAAAGAAAACAAAAATCATCATGACTAGACCAATAATTGGCATCATGATAAATGGAGAAAAGATTGATGTTGTCAAATATTAATATTGCTTGATTCCACAATCAACACCAAGGAGCAGCTGTCAAGACATCAGAGAACATATTGCACCGGGAAAATCTGCTGCAGAAGAGCTGTTTAAAGTGCTTAAGAACAAAAATATCTCTTTGAAGACTAAGGTGCACTTAACCCAAGCCATGGTATTTTCAATAGCCTATGATGCATGTGAGAAGTGGACAATGATTAAGGAAGACTGAAGAAGAAGAGTCGACGCTTTTGAGTTGTGGTGTTGGTGGAGAATACTGAAAATAACACGGATTGATTCTGATTAATTTGCTCTTAAGCTATCTGTATTTTCTTGAGGTTTTTCAAGTGCGTTTCCCCCCCTGTGATTTGGGTGAAAGTTTAGAGAGGAAATTCACTTTCCATACACCAGCTCACATATACTTTGTCTCATAAAATTGACTGCAATTTCCCACAATGCAACAGCTCCCCTCCCACTTCCTTCTCATAGTTACCTCTTCCTTGGGTCCTTCAATCCCATGCACTCCTGCCCCCTGAGCTGTCTCCTTGTGCATACACAGCTCTTCTAATCTCTCATGGTTGTTCTCTCCAAAGAGTCTATCTACCTTGTGTAAATGTTGACCTCATATGACTGTCTTTTTTTTGGCTGGAAGCCATAGGAGTGTGTTCAATTACAGACCTGAAGGTCAGCTAGGGGCCATAGTGTGAGTGGTTCCACCAGGCTCTATCAGAGCAACAAACCAGGACCCTTTTCTTTTTTTAATGATTTTGAGTTTCATTCCACATTTTTCTCCCATTCTATCTAGGATCTCCTATATAGATCTCCCTCTGAGTGGTCGAGAGTGTTAGCCAGACACCGTCTAGTTCTTCTGGTCTTATAGTCATACAGGCTGAGGATCACATGATGTACCAGCCACTTGGACTAATAGTTTTCATGCATTTTTGTTTATCTTCATTCTTCCTTGCTTTGGATGAGGAGAGACCCATTGTTGCATCTAGATGGCTCCTTGCAAACTTTTAAGATCTCAGTCACTACTCAACAAAGTAGAATGTGGAACAATGCTTTGCATAGTGTGTTATTCCAATTGAGCTTAATGTTTCCTATGACTATGGTCCTGAACCCACAGGTCCAACTACTTGCTCCCTATGGGTAGCTGGCTATGGCCAAGAAGTGACTACAAACTTGTCCCTTGTCAGCTCTACTATATAACTGGGAATGCTTATAGAACATACCAAAACATGTGTTGTTGTTGCTTTCCACAGTGATTGTATCATTTTACAGTCTCCCCACCAGCAGTGTATGAGAGTCTCAATCTCTTTACCATTTTCCTTTGCGCTTACCCTGAAATTTATAATTTTATCCCCAAGTTTAGAACAGACTATTCTGTCTAGCAAGTCTCTTGATTTCCTCACCATTTAGAAGTTTTATAAATAAAATATTTTTTTCCCTCTTTTTGTTTTGTAGTTTTCCTCATTTACCAAATGATGTCTCTGGTTCCCTGTTTACAATCTTGTAAGCTTATTTTACTTTTCATACTTCCATAGCTGTGTTGGTTTCTAGGTTATGTCATCATGTGTATTAAAGGTGGGTGGTAGTTTGCTATTATTGGTTCTCTGTTCAAAGGACTCCCTTTAGTATCATTTGTATGGCTGATCTGGTTTTAAAACTTCCCTTAATTTTTGGTTATCTGGAAATCTCCTAATTTCACCATCATATTTGAGGGACAATTTTGCTGGGTATATAATTCTCCATTGCAAATTTTTCTCTTTGAGGGTTTTATATATGCCATCCCATTGCCATCTCGCTTGTATGGTTTCTGCTAAGAAATCAGAGTTTATTCTTATTGGTTGTCCAGTGTAGGTAACTTTTCATTTTTCCCATGCTGCTTTCAGGATTCTTTCTTTGTCTTTGATTTTGATGAGTTTTATGATATGTCTTGGTGATTTTCTTTTGAGGTCTATCCTGTTTGAGGTTCCTAGGACTTCCTGAATGGATATATTCCCATCTTTCATCATATCAAGGAAATTCTCTTCCAACAAATCTTAGACAATTTTCTCAGTGGTTTCATTTTTCTCTTCCTGTTCTGGAATTCTGATTACACATAGCTTATTCCTTTTGATGGTATCCCATGTGAATCTTAGGCTTTCTTCATTTTGTTTTGATCTTTTTTTCTGATTGATCCCTTTGCAAAGAAGTATTCAGGTATCTGCCTTCAATTTCCTTAATTCTGTTTTCCATTGAATCTATTCTATTCCTTTGTCCTTTCAATATGTTATCTATTTCTGACATTTAGCATTAATCTTCTGCATTTCTATCTTTAGATTTTGTATCATTACTAATTTTTCACTTATTTTCTCATTTTGTTCTTGCATTTTCTTCTGATATTGTTCTAGGGTTTTGTCTGTGTTTTCCTTAATTTTGTCAGTATTTGCCTTGATCTGTTTCTCAATCCTTGAAAATACCTAAATATTATTCTTTTGAATTTCTTATAAGTGAGTTTCAACACTGCTTCTTCCTCAGGGGTGTGTTATGGGTTTCTGTCCTGCTCTTTCTCTTTTTTTTTTAATCACTTATCTTCCTTCTTTGTATGGACTGTGATGATCTCTTGTCTCCGAGACATTCTAATGCTGTTGTATTTAGATATCTGTTAAGAGTTTGTGAAGAGCAGCTAAGGGTGATTCAGGCTCTTCTTGGTGGTCATTTATTGTTGAACAGTTGGTGGAGGAAGAAGTGGTTGCTCTCACTCTGTAAGTAAAGCTGCAGGAGGTGCAGGTGTAGTTGTGTCACATGGGCACTGTTGCTGTCCCCTACTCAGAGAAAAACAATTGGGAAACTATCAAAAAAGTAAAAGGAAGCAGGAAAAAAAAAAAAAAACTTTATCAGCACACAAGAAAAA